>NC_056731.1:610740264-610869559 GCF_019279795.1 Protopterus annectens | reverse complement strand
TGTCTCAATACAACCCCTTGTCTATCTAATCAGTGCTACTCCAGAGATATGTATTTATTGCACATGCCACAGGGGTAGTAGGGTGAGGGTTTGTCATGGCTCTCCTAATGTTACACAACATCACTGTCCCTTATAATGTATGGCAAGGTTTATTGTATTTGGAGAATGTGGCCTCAGAATACTGTCTCCTACAAATATGCACACTCACACACATACACACACTTCCCAGGACTCAGAGGGTCACCCATGTTTATCTACCCATTTGTAGAACAGTGTTATGCTGGTACTGCAAGCTCCAGGTAGCCCATAGAGTGAAGAGTGTAACAAGGTACGTTTAACTTCAATTACAGCAGCAGCCATTTCTAAGTAGGGCAATGGGGGTGTAGTGGGTGAGAAGGCCCTCAGGGTATTGTGAACTACAAGTTTAAAAACACACAGACATTGTTATTCTCAGTAATGCACACTGACACATTTGTCAGTACTGGGGTCCATAGGTGCAGGTTTTCCTAGGTGTGTACCAGGCTAATGTCCATGGACAGATGAGAAAAGTGGGGCATGTGGGTACATTGGTATCATGCCACCTGACATTTGTCAGCAGGCCATCTATCAACTGATGCCACTTGAGTGATCCTCAGGGTGACAGCTAAATTCAACATCCCGTCATCTGGTTTTCTCTTTCAGAGGGCCAGTGACATTGACATGTATTCAACATATATTACATAACATGGCCAGTGTCTGGGTTAGAGATCTGTACCCAAGCATGTTCTGCTGACTGTGGTAGTCTGGTTGAGGTATCAATGGCATGTGGTGCATACAGGGTGGGTTTCCTATCTGTGGCATTCATAACACAGCTGGGCAGACATGTCAGTGTCAGTCAATCATAGATTGCCTGTAAGCAGCCAAGATGGACACCTGACATCTGCACATCTGTACAGAGGACATACAGAAATCAGCTAGCCAACAGGTTATGCATTAGGATGAATGTTTTGACAGATAGACGTCTGATGCTGATAGGTATGCCATTACTACATGACAGCAGCCCTCAATGACATGACCTACACACATAATAGTTTACAGTTGATATCCACATATCAGATCAATATCCAATAGGAGATACTTAATAACATATAGCTCACACACCAAGAACACGATAGTCAGCACTCAGAGTCCAGCTTTGCATGCAGGGGTATATGGTTCCAGTACTACAATCTGCAATCTACACCTACTTGGAAAAGCACTGTTAAAATTAGTAATGCAATAATACAATACATACAAGTGTGACTGCACATAAGCTGGGATACTACCCATGTATAAAACATACAAAGAGAAAAGGTTGTTGTACTAGCCATGTATACTCAGGTGTCCCATACAGTATACTCACACCCCTTCCTGCTGTAATGACAGCACATAGAAGCATGTTATGTACATGGAATTAAATACACTTATTAAAGATGTCATTACCCTGCTATTTTAGCAGACTGGAATGTGATCACTGGTTACCAGGGCTGAACTATGCTTAGCAGGTGTAAGCATTGCTTAAATGTAAATGCTAAGCAGATATGCGCACTGGTAAGCAAAGCCTACCTGGTATAAGCGCCTTTTCTTTTAATTATATGTTAGCACCACTTGCCATTGCACAAAGCCACTTAAAGTTGCTCAAAACTGCCTTAGCCTCTCTGTATCCAACAGTCCTTGTTCTGCCCAGCAAGAAAATAAACAGCCCTTGCAAGTCTTGTACCCAGGACCCTGTACACTATAGTCACAGCAATTAACCACTAAGCCATCAGAGTTGTGAAAATGTCTTTTGTTTTTTCAAATATATAATTCAGTACACATATTGAATAGCAGTCAACAACTGCTTTCACTACTACAATTGTTTAGTACTTGTAAGTAAAAATAGTGTTGAATCAGTCATGTTTTTATATCTAAATATACACATACCAGATATATTTGGTGGGATACAGCTGGCAAGGTATATACAACACTCATGTTTACACATAACAAGGATATGGATATATATATATATATCTATATATATCTATATCTATATCTATATCTATATATATATATATATATATATATATATATATATATATATATATATATATATAAACAAACATATGCCCTTAACATGTAGTGGAGTCATACCTCAGCACCATAAGTCACAACCTCAGTGCAAGAGAATGTAATGTAAGTATTGCAGGTATAAATGTAGAATGTTGCTACGGTAACGGGTTGTGTGAACAGACATGTGTAGGAAGTCACTTCTGATACTGACATGTATGCCATCAGTTACTGACAGACATCATAACATCATCATAGTGAAGTGCCACACAAATCACAGTAGTGATCATGTGGAATACAGCAGAAATATGACCAATAAACATGGACAGTCTGACACAATCTGGTCAGTCCCGAGGTATACACAGAACTCCTTAGTGCAAGATGTGTGGACCAAGCCTGACAAAGGGGATGTTTACAGCCGTGAAAATGGGGATATCACACAAATACTGGAATAGATAAGCTCACACAGTTGATGCATTCACACCCTCCTGTCTGTCCTAACACATATTAACCAGAGGAGCAGAGGTTCTCAAGCCCACAAACTTCCCAATAGTTAGTGGCATACAGCTTCACAGCATCCCACTTTTTCAGAAATACACAACACATATGGTGGCCAGGCAATAATACACCTGACAAATATCTGGATGTAACATCACACAAGGTAAATGCACTGAGCTGCTAGGCATGTCACAAAGCACTGTGTAAACTACATGCAGACTGTCACAACACTGACCCAAGTTTCCTATGGGGAGAGGTGGGAGGTTGGTGTATTGATTAAGGTGCTTACCTTAGAAACACAAGGTGCAGGGTTTGATTCTCACAAGGAGTAATTGGCTAGGCTACAAATGGCCCCCAACGACAGCCTAGTAATAATTTATGCATCTATGAATACACATGTAACAGCATGAAGTAACATACACCAGTGTGAAAGTGTATACCCACAACCAATCTCAACACAGTCACATTATGATAAGCAGTATATGGATTGTGTGAACAAAACCATCCTCATATTTGCTACTCACACACTAATTCACATTGCAGTCTGATTCCTGAATGTGGTATGGGACATGTCTCAGTCTGGCCCTACAAACATATACACTGATAGGGTACCAGAAACTGGAGCAGCATGAAACGTCAGATAGAACAGGACCAAGAACACTGACATCTACCACAGTCTGTACACAGGCCAAGCAACATATTCACAATACACTGCTACACAATACTGACACTCTGTCAACAATCACCATAAATACACAGACCTCACTACTGTACAGACTACAACAGAATGCCCAGGTTTTGTCCTCAAATATAAGGCTTACTATACATAACATGTCTAGCAGTCTGATGTATCACTGGCTTGTTGTCAGGAATGATGTCAGTAAATAATGATATACTGTACATATGCACCTTTTACTGTATGACATATGGACAAAGGGTGACAGACTTGGGGGACAGAGGCACAGACACAGTGACAATATTGACATATTGCTGTGATAAACTGAGACTATTCCTGACGTAACAGGGTTTGTTGTCACACATCTCTTCTGAGGGATATGAAGTCAGTAACTCACGTGGATGGCACCATGTACTGACTGCAATCATCAGATTATGCCACTGAATTTCTAAAGATAGGAAATGTGTGAGTAACACACCACATCTAAGTGTCCAAGCTCTGGCCAGTTTGCAGATAGCCCTACAGGTGAGAGTTTCCTCAACCACATAACACTGTCATGCCAGACTTTAAATCATGTAGAACAGCCATATCCACACAAACCCTGTTAAACCATTACTTCAAATATAGGAACAGCAATGCTTACATTCTGTTCCAATGTCTGGAACACCCCCCTCCTGTTTGTTGGCCTGTCCACACAGTGCATGTTGTAAGAGGTATTTCCAACTACCCTCTATGATGCTGTTTGTCAGACACCCACATGAAGTCCTGCTCACAGTGAAGGAAAAGGGCCAACACCCACATGAAGTGCTTAGTTATACAAGTGTGTTTCCATGTAATTGGCTATAGGAATGATACCACAGCTGTTTCACATGCAATTAGCAAGTGGGCAACTCCAATTCGTGCACAGGCCATCAGTTGATCATGAGCATTACCTACAAAAGTCAAGCTGCTGCCTATGGAAACCAGATGTACTTTTCCACATCGACCAGAGAGGGAGAGAAAGAGAGAGAGAGAGACAGAGATACAGACAGAAAGTAAGAAGGGAAGGGAGTGAGAGTCAAGCATGTTTGTGTATGATCCGTGGGTTGAGAGTGGTATCTGGGTATTATAACAGTTGTCTATATGGTTTACTAATCCATACTGTCACATAGTAATTACACATGGCTGTACACATTTATGGCTGTGGATTGTCTACAAAAACCTCTACAGTGTTTGAAAACTGTTGACCTTGTAATGTGGACATTGGGATATATAGGTCTTCAATATAATGATGTAGCAAAACCCACAATGTAGTGGATCTTGTCATTATACAATCACCTCAACACCCACACAGGATACTGATGGCACACACACTTACCAGTACTGATTTTCAACCCCCTGCCTGACTATATATTGCTATTACAGTGTTACACAGTTATTGCATGCACCACATAGCTTATATACTGTAGAGCTGTCCAAAGGTATCTTTGAAGATGAGTGGCATCAGCAGCAGTGCTAAAGGAGGGGTAAGGGAAGTGTAGCAAGCGTGAATGTCTACAAAATCAGGTGTCAAGAAAGACACACAGACACACACACACACACACACACACACACACACACACACACACACACACACACACACACATTATCACAGTTGGTAGGATCAGGATTCAAATTCCTATCTGACTAGTTTGCTAAACTACAGTATTACACAGTTATCACAAGTGCCACAGAGCTTATAGAGCTGAAACATGGCCAAAGGATTATTTCAAGGTGACTGACATTAGCAGGCATGCTATAGTAGGGCAATGGGAGGTGTAGTGAGTGTGAATGGCTTCATAATCATTCATCTCCACACACACACACACACACACACACACACACACACACACACACACACACACACACACACACACGGAGATGCATAGGTTCATTGCTTCACAGGTGTGTAGTAGGTGAATGGGCCTGAAGGCTGTACAAGGCTAGGCCAAAGGCATACCTTGGCATCAGGCCACATGACAATAGTCCCCTATGTGGGTCAGGGGTGTAGTCCCTGGAGTGGTCCCCAGGGGTGGGTATTGGATTCACCATCTACTCATCTGGGTTACTATTGTGGGTGGCCAGTGGTGTGCACTGCTTCCCATGTATGTGATCTATATTCCATAACATGGACAGTGTCTGGGCTGTGCACATGTCCCACATTCATGTTCTTTGATGTGTGGAAGTGTACTTGAGGTCTCTGGGGCATGTTGTGTGGACAGATTGTTATCTTCTGATGTAGCATTCCTGACCTCATTTAGTGAGATCTGGCTATGTAACTGAGGTCGTGCTTGCACCTACATTGACAGCATGATACAGGTATTCAGTGGAGTTAGTGGCATCTGTCCATACAGGGCATGTGTATAAGGCATGGTATTCCCTTTGTGGGTTATATTTTCAGACTCTACAGTTGTTGCAGGCATCCAGTGAGGAACATGGTAAAAGGGCTACTGTACACATTTATTTGCCTACTGAAGGGATGGAACAGGGTGCCATGCCCTTTTGCTTGCTGGAAATTACGCACTCACTCAGGAGATGTAACACATGAAAGTACTTTCTGATGTCAGTGGCACTGTTGTGGTCAACAGGCATGTAGTCCACTGCAATCACACCATGGTTACTATCTGTGAGGCAATATGCAGGGAACTACCAATATAGTATTTTCTGCCTAGCCAGGTGTGTTTGTGTATGAGATGTGGGTGGAGAGTGTTCTCTGAGTAATAGAAGGGTTGCCTATATTGTTCACCAATCCATAATGTCACATGTAGGGCTATGGATTGTCTACACCAACCTCTCCGGTGTTTGACATCTGTTGTCCTTGTAAGGTGGACATTGTGACATATACTAGGTCCTTGACATAATAATTTAACAAAACCCACCCAACAATGGATCCTGTTATTACACAATTACAGCAACCTCCACACAGGATACCGATGACAGACACATACTTGACAGTACGGAGATTCAAACCCCTACCTAGCTATGCATTGCTACTATAGTGTACAGCATTTATCGCACGTGCCACAAAGCTTATAGGATGGATGTTGTCCCAAGGTACTTCTAAGGTGAGGAACATCACCAGCCCTTGTAAATACTGGCATTGGGTGATGTAGTGAGTTAGAGTTCCCAGAAATAATTTTACCCTACACACATTTGCCAGGGGTGCGGTACTAACCTCTATCTAACAATCTTTATGGACCATTATGGTTACGCATTTACCACATGCACCACTGACCTTACATGATTTAGGGTTGGAAACAGGTACTTCTAAGGTGGATGATATCTGCAGAACTGCTAAAGTCAGGCTCTGAGATGTGTACTGTGTGTAAATGGGGCCAAAATCTTTGAGGTACAGACACATATGTACACACACAAACACTTGCCATGGACGAGATTCAAACCCATACCTATGTAGTTACTGCTACTACATTGTTCCACATTTATGGCACACGCCATGTAGCTTACATATTGGAGAGCTGTGCCAAAGTATCTTTGAAGGTGACTAACATCAGCAGCAGCAGTGCTAAAGGTGGGGTAAGGGGAGAGCAGTCAGTGTCAATGTCCATAAAATCAGGTACCATCAAAGACACACACTCTTTCACACACACACACACACACACACACACACACACACACACACACACACACACACACACACACACACACACACAGTTGCCATTTCTGGCATTAGAACTCCAACCTAATTAATATGCTACACTATAGTATTATGCAGTTATTGCAAGCGCCACAGAGCTTATATGTGGGAGAACTCTCCACAGGTATCTTTGAAGGTGACTAACATCAGCAGCAGTGCTAAAGGAGGGGTAAGGGTAGAGTAGTAAGTGTCAATGTCCATAAAATCAGATATCATCAAATACACACACACTCTCTCACACAAGCACACACTTGCCATTTCTGGGATTAGCACTCCTACCTAACATGCAATACTATTGCATTATGCAGTTATCGCAGGTGCCACAAAGCTTATATGTTGGAAAGCTCTCCACAGGTATCTTTGAAGGTGACTAACATCAGCAGCAGTGCTAAAAGAGGTAAAGTGAGAGTAGCAAGTGTCAATGTCCATAAAATCAGGTATCATGAAAGACACACACACACTCTCTCCCACACAAACCTAATTAATATGCTACACACACAAATTCACAGTTGCCATCTCTGGAATTAGAACTATTACCTAACTAGTATGCTATACTACAGTAGGACGCAGTTATCGCAAGCACCATGGAGCGTATATATATTGGAGAGCTCTCCACAGGTATATTTGAAGGTGACTAACATCAGCAGCAGTGCTAAAGAAGGAGTAAAGGGAGAGTAGTAAGTGTCAACGTCCATAAAATCAGGTATCATAAAAGACACATACACTCACTCACACAAACACACACAATTGCCATGTCTGAGATTAGAACTCCTACCTAACTAGTTTTCTACACTACAGTACTACACACACATCGCAAGCACCACATGTTTTAGGGCTGATACTTGGCCAGAGGGTTATTTCAAGGTGACTGACATCAGCAGGAGTGCTAACATGGGCAATGGGAAGTGCAGTGTGTGTGTGAATGGGTCATAAACCATTCCTCTGGAAAAACACAGACGCACTCAGTCGCACACAACTTTATATTTGACAGGACTGGGTATACAAATGCGCTAGATGAATACTGATTTGTACTATTGTGTTACACAGTTATCACAAGCACCACAGACACTATAGGGCTGAGGGCTACCAAAAGCAATGTCTACAGTGATTGACATCAGCACATCATGTGATATTGGCTGATTGGATGTGTGGTGGGTAGGACAGGCCTCATGATGGAAATCTCTCTGTCACTGTCTCTCTCTTCTCCACATCTGTGTGTGTATGTTTGACATATCCAAGGCCAACACACTATAATATGTGTGAGTATTCCTATCCAGTGTGTGTGCAAAGCATGAATGGTGTACAATATTGTGTGTGTGCACAGACATCTGCAACTGACAGATATGTATACTCCACTGTGTTGTCAGACATGGGCTTCATTTCTCTAAGTGTAGGAGCATGCCCAGTATGACATTTTGTATTGAGTGTTTGAATCCATTCCAGGTAGGTTGCACTCCATTCCAGGGTTTGATGCTCTACACCTACAGCTAGCAACCTGTTTCTGCAGGATATTTGTAGATAGGTTGACAATATGGTGTCACAATGGGGGACAGATAGTGGGATACTGTAACTATTGTGTCTGTGCTGCTTGTGTTACATGGTTGGTGTTAGCAGAGATATTCAGACATATGTACTGTTTTACACTGTGATGTATTATGTCATCAACTACTGCCAGATATACTTATTTGCTCACAGTTATTTCCTGGGAAATACAAGATGAATTAAGCTGTGTCCAGTATTGTGGTCTGCAGCCTACGTATTCTTGCACACTCATGCCATTCTGGAGGGGTAGCTGCAGAGACTTGCTGATGGATCTGTGTAAATGGTCCAGCACCTTGGTACTGTGGTGGCTGAGGATCCACTGCTTGTACATACATAGACATAACAGAATGGCCATACCTCTCAGCTGTACAGATTCACCCAGGTTACCTAGGGGCATGGCACATATATCTGGTCAATTCCCCTTCACATTGTGGTTTATGGGCAGGTTTGCAGCAACCCATTACTGGGTTTGCAAGCAGGGGTAGTATGGGCACACATCAGAGTTTCAGACTTCACACACTTCATGACGTCCATGCTTCTACACATCCCCACTCTGTTATTCTATCCTCTTCCTAACATTATGCAAGTGATATCTTAGAAGTATCCCAATAGTTGTCCCTTCATTCCAGCGGTATTTAGGGATTGGTCCACAGTTCATGCAGTAGGGCATACTGGGCATGCTACTGGGGTTTGTCAACATGGCCTTGCATTTGTGT
Organism: Protopterus annectens; assembly: GCF_019279795.1. NCBI lineage: Eukaryota > Metazoa > Chordata > Ceratodontiformes > Protopteridae > Protopterus > Protopterus annectens. The sequence goes on along the minus strand of NC_056731.1, from coordinate 610,860,390 downwards.
TCTATTGACTGTGTTGTTAGTTGGGACCCCATGAGTTAACATACATTGGCACTATGGGTAAGGCACAGGCCTTTGACAGAGGACTGTAGGCCATTTGGTAGTGAGGCAGGCCATCTGTAGCAGGCCAGTGCATTCTGTCACTCCTACATTCCCAGGCTGTGAGCCACATGATTCCCCTGGGGTGACAGGGTACGTGTGTGAGGTGTTAATGGCAATAGTTCCTGTCCATATTAATTCATTGGTCAGGATGCTGCTTACAGCTAGAGACACACCTGCATGAGACACCTCTTCAGCATGTTGCATTCTTTGGGTATACCCATATAGAAGTGGGGGGTCATACTATGTCATACTATACTCATTCCCAACAGCAAGGATATGAACTGTGATAAATCTGTGGCTGATGGTGGGGTGAGATGAGTGCATGTGTGCTATGGAGGCTTCTTGCAGCCAACTCACAGATATACCTGGGACATTTCCCTTATGCTGGCTTGTGCAGGGACATGGGCAGTCTCTTATTACTTCATAACTCTGCCTTTTGTGGTCTGCCACTGATTGGCCAGACTACATTAGTATTCCATACGACACAGACAACTAATGTGCTGCTAACCTATATGTACAATTCCAAAGGTGTGTGCAGTTAACAGTTACATTTTATGTACTTTGTCTAGGGTGCATCCACCTGTGTACTGTGTGTCTGTCTAGGCCCACATTCATGGCATGTCCATCTTTCAGATGGTGACAGATACTGACATCTGGACAGTGAGTAAGGACAACTGCTGACATGAGTATTGCTGAGAAGAATTGTGGTTGGCACTGCTGTCGTCGGAACATGGCACTGTCATCAACAGTACTGGCCATAGGCCACAAAGGTACAACCCTCCATGCCTACATGCTGACCACTTCCAGACAATATTGAACACACAACAACCTAACACATGGACCCCTGCATATTGTATACATGCAACAATCTAGCCTGTAAATTGGGCCTGCTCAGGTAATCTGTGCTCCGCTGTTATTAAACCCACATGTACATGTTATTGCATTTCTACATAGGATTGTGGGGGGGGGGTGGCACTCCTGATGACTTTAAACATTTGCTATGACTGTCGTGGTATTTCAGGTGCTCTGCTTCCATTTCATTTTGTATTCTGACCTATCATGCAGACTGGAGGCATATCAGTAGAGTACAGATCTTAGGTTTTATTGACCTGCATTTCAGTTTCAGACATCTTACCCTTCAGAACTAACATACAACTGCCAGACCTGTTATAGTCTGTCTGTGTAAGTTTGGAGGGGGGCTGTTCACCATTGCCATCAATTGGAGGCCTTAGCCCAGCCTTTCTTTATGGTCATCTACACCTGTCCTGCAGGCTGAGGCTGGTACTGGGTATGTGAGCCTCACTGACATGCATGTGTGTGTCCTATGGACACACATGTGAGCCACCACATGCAAAGCAGTGGGATTTGTCACCTTGTCTAGTACTGCCTAGTATGTTGACACCAGTATTTGTTATGGATTTCATGCTGCCCATATAGGTGTCCACTATCTGCTGCCATCCCATTCAGCCATCGAATTCCCTTGCATGCTCACTTCCATACCATAGATACAACTATCATAACATACTACTCCATTCAGCAATTGATAGGAAGAGTGACTTACCTTGTGGCTGTGCCAGTACTGAGGACGGTGCTGTAGGGCTGACTTTGTCGGATGCACAAAGTACACTCCCTATACATGGTAAAGCACAGGTAGTGTCAAGTTTGGCATCCCTTTTACTGTATGTGTGAGTCAGAGAGAGGTGTCATTCCCTGGGTCCCTACCATGTCGGTGTATGTGCTATGCATCGGCTCTTTGCCAAAGCCTGGGCATACTGGGCACACTTCCCTCTGCCTACATGGGCAGGCTCAGGTTGTTCCTCCTCCTCCAAGTCCCTCTATGCCTGTGATGGCCTTGGTAATGGTGGGGGTCTGTGTGGCCTTGCCCCGTGCTGTTCCTGCTACAGCTGTTTCCACAGGATCATATTGTGTAGCATGGCACATACTATGAACATTTGTGTACATGTAGTTGGAGAGTACTGCAAGGGTCCACCAGATATGTCCAGGCAGCGGAACCATGACTTGAGCATCCCAGACACATGCTCTATTATGATTCTGGTTTGTGCATGTGCCTCATTATGGAGTTCTTGTTCGGGTGTGTGTGCATTTCTGATGGGTGTCAACAGCCACGTCTCCAGTGCGTAGCCAGCATCCCCCACTAGGTGGCCATATGGGATGTCCCCACTAGCAAATGACTGGTACAGCTATGTCATATGCCAGATGTGGGAGTTGTGATAGCTTCCAGGTCTGCCAGCACACACATTCAAGATAATGCCCTGGGCATTGCACATGACCTTGCAGTTGATGGAGGGGAAAACCTTGTGGTTTATGTAGACCCTACCCTACTTGCTGGGTGGTGCTTTGATGTGTATGTGTGTGCAGTCTATAGCACCCACTACCTCAGTGTATTCTGCTATTTGGTGGAAGAGACTCATATTGCTGGTCAACGCTTCATGGGTGTTGAGGAAATATATGTGCTCACCAGCATGTGCTGACATGGCATCCAGGAACTGGTGGAGTACCCTGGCTGATGATAACTTTGAGATCCCCATGATATCCCCAGTTGGTCTTTGGAAGGTACCCATGGCTAGTATTCTTAAGCCTACACATATCTTGGTATCCACTGGGATGGGTTCCCTTCTGTCGGTTCTGTGTGTAAGGCATGGCTTTCCTGGATCACTCATCAGCCATATTGCCTGCAGCAGCTCTTGCACTATTCTTGCACTCCATGCAGAGCTTGCTGAATCACATGATTTTTGTTTCCCACTTAACTGCTTTATCACATAACAATTGCATGGGTTACAATCATTCTTTATTTCATATTCTCCAAGAAAATTTTCCATTGAAAAAAACAGTCTCAAATATACTATCACAAAAAAGTCTCTTTGTTAGTAAGAATAAATGTACTTTCCTCAGGTGCTTTTACACTTAAAGGAGCTACTAAATTGTCCCACACTTCATACCTGCCCATCTCTTTGTCTTTTTAACTTGATCCTTACCATATACATTCAATTTTCATTTTCTTCTGCCTTCTTTTCTGTTACTCCCTGTAGAATAGAATGTATGCTCTGTGTCTTTAAGAAGCATATCAAGGACTGTGCATGCACATATAAGTAGCAGGCATGTGCTATACCTAGTGCCATTTTGTGACTGCAGCTAGAGAGTGAGCATGTATGAATGCTATAGCTAGTTTGTATATAAGTTACCTCAGTTAAAGTCAATAAGCTTCTATTGTGATGTGTTTGCACATAATAAAGCTGCATTAACAGAACCAATGAAGACTCGTCTATTGTATCCTGACTAGATGAGCAACATGGTGTCAGAAACAGGGTTCCAGAGATTGATATTCAGAGACACAAGTTGCAGAGATGACAGTGAAGGTAAACTAAGAAAAATGAGCACAAAAAAGAGCCAGAAAAGAACCAAAGGCAATGAAAACTTGCACGAAAAACTTATTTAAAAAAAAAAAAGATAAAACTGAGCATTACAAAGGCACAAACCACATTATTAAATAAGCAGAAGGCACAAAAGGTTTATTAACTAAGTGAAACATTTAAGATTAAGATATCTGATGAAACAATTACAAGAAAAGGAAAATAACTATGTTTAAAGCAAAACAAGTGTGATTGAGGCTAAACGGGCATGTTTAAAGTAGAATGAGCACAAGAAAAGTGCAATGGGCATTAAAAGAGATTAAAAGAGCAAAATGTGAATATAACAAGGGCAGAAAGGGCACATTAAGCATAAATAAAGCAAGGCAACTGCATGTTTTTTGGCAAAATGCTGTGTTTTGGCATAACTACGACTTCATATTGCATCAAGTGCATAACTAGAGTTATTCAAAGTATCTCAAAGTGTGTAAAAGTGCTTACAGTGCATGCCTATTACTGTGCATGTATTCTGAAGAATTTATATGCATACAAAGTGCAACTATTTTGTGAAGTACAGTCAAAGTACAGCCATTTTGAAAAGTTTGTTGTGCTGGGTGTGTCTATTTGTAAAGTGCCACCATTACAGAGTGTTTCTTGTACTGTAAAGAATTATCTAGCAAGGTACCACCATTATGGGGAAGTTTCAGTGTACTGTGTGCTGTTTATTCACAAAGTAAAATTACTTCAAAATGTTTCTGACTCCGAGCTTCTTCTGCCCAGTTCATTCACGCGGTGCAGTTATTTGAAATGTTTCTTAAAATAATTATAAATTACTTTAGCAATACAGCAATTTCAAGAGTATTGCAGTGCTCGAGAGACTTATTTTGCAAAGTTCAGTTATTCATAGGCTTGTTGTTCTACTGGGCAAAGTTACAAATACTGGCATAAATTTCTGGCATGTGCATATGTGTGTGTTCATGCATATTTGCAGTGCCCTTCACTGATATGTGTTAATATGGCAGACAGATTTCGAAAGCCCTTACCACTTTGTATTTGATCAGAATATCGCAGAGAATTGGAGAAGATTTGAGCAACAGTATGATATTTTTATACATGTTCGTTATTCAAAGATGCACACACCAGGGCATTCATTTTACTAAACTTAGTTGGGTCAGAGGCCATTGAAAGAGAGTGTTCATTTGTGTATGCACCAGCAGTATATGAGGGAGAAGGTAAAAATCATCATATTGTTGTACAGGCTGAATCAAGGGAAGAACCTGTGTGTTTGAAGGGCAGATTCATGGAAATGTGTAACCCCCAGACAAATATTACATTAGAGAAGCATTTGTTTTACACAAGAGATCAGAAACTTTTGCAAATTATATAAATGAGCTGAGAAACAAAGCTAAAAAGTGTTGGTTTGGTGACTTAAAAGATGAGTTAATAAACGACATATGTGTGTGGTATTAATAGTTTCATAGTATAGTACTAGGCTATCTGCCCTGGGGCATTTGTAAGCCTAGCCATAGTGATGTGGCTTTTGCCACCCCATGAAATGGTACAAAAAATGTACAGAATAAATTTAGAATACTGTGCCTCTGTCTAGTAGTGACACAATGAAGGTCCCCTTATATAATAGAATTAGTTTACTGTGCCCCTGTCTAGCAGTGACACAGATGTGACCCCTGGGGTAAACTTACGATCTCCCATCCACTCATCAAGATTTCTCTTGAAGAGAGTCAGTGAGGGGCTCTGCCTAATACGAACTGGGATCTTGTTCCAAAGCATGGGAAGCCTCTGGGTTATGAATCTATCCCTCCAGCAAGTCCTATTCATACTTGTGCCGAGGTTTAAGTCTTTAGCTCTCATGGTCCTGATGGATTTGGATTTTTTGAGGTGGAGCATGTCCATCAGATCCTGATTGGACATGGCCTTGTATGTCAGGCAGAGATCACCTCTGAGGAGGCGGTATGCTACTGAATAGAGCTGAAGTTTCTTTAGTCTGGCAGAATAAGACATATGTTGGAGACCCTTGATCCTCTTGGTGAGGTACTTTTGTGGTCTCTCCAGCTGTTGCAAATGCCGGGTGAGGTACATACCAAATGGGGCATTGTACTCAATCATGGGTCTGATGAGGGAGGAATATAGGGGTACAATGACATCCTTGGATCTGGATGTGAATCCCTTCATGATGAGGTGTGCAAGGTAGAATGTTTTTCTAACCACTTTGGCAACATGGGTGTCAAATGAGAGGTCGCTGTCGACTTGGGTCCCTAGGTCTCTGATTACTTTTTCCATACTCAGTGGGTTGCTGTCTATGTGACAATTTGTGGGTATATAGTGCTGCTTTGAGAAAGATTTTGCTTTGTGACAGTGATTTAACATTGAGTAAAGCCATAGAGATTTGTCAGATCCATGAAGTTACAGAAGAACACACAAGTATGCTTGCAAGTGACAACAGCATGGTTTCAGCAGGCTCCATAGCAATGTAGATAGCATGCAACATGTGGCAAACAGAAGTAATCCTAAGCACATGGCATCCACAGCCCCTCCTGGCTCACCAGGGAAATCAAGCAGTTTTCCAGCAAGTTCTAAGAAAGAAGCATGCTCGATGCAGTACAAATGTGAATCAGCAAAACCCAAGTCCCAGCTTTATTGTTAACTGTTGCAATTGTGGTGCCAATCATGAATTTAAAAGAGAGAAATGCTTAGCATTTGCTCAGTAATGTCACAAGTGTAAAAAATGGAACCATTTCCAAAAATTTTGCAAATCAAGTAAACCCCACACAGTTGTAAAGAAGGGTCACTCAAAAAAGCAAATTAATCAAGTAAACTGCAATTCTTTCTATTTAGATGGTGCATCAGTAATTGGTGAAAGATCTGATTAACTGAATTTGTTGGCAAAGACCAAAGCATTTTTTACTGTCCAGATCAATGGTAAATCCACCAAGCTTAAAGTAGAAACTAGTTCAAAGTGTAATTATTATATCAGCAGACACATTTGCTAAAGTGAGAACTATTTAGCAACTCAGTGTGGCCAGTAATGTGAAACTTGTTGCTTATGCAGGTGAAGAAATTCAAACCGAAGGCTCAGTAATGCTTTCATGTTATTTGGCTAAGAACTGTTACAGCTTGTTATTCTGTGTAGTTCAAAGACATATGCAGTCATTACTGGGTCTCAGAGACAGTTTGAAAATGAGCCTGCTTTCTTTTACCAAAGAAGTTCATCACATAAGTATGTATACTAGTTTCAATTTTTCTGAAGCCATTTTCTCAGAGTATGCTGTTTTCGATGACAAGTTGGGCAAACTTACAGTTGTTTATTCTATGAAGTTAGGCCTAGAGGTCACTCCCATAGTCAGACCAGCAAGAATAGTTCCGATAGCTATGCAGGATAAAGTCAAAGCTCAGCTGGATAAAATGGTACAGCAAGGTGTTATTTGTCCAGTTACAGAACCAACTGAATGGGTGTCATCCATGGTAGTAGCTCACAAAAAAGGTTCAGACAAAATCAGAATATGTATTGACCCAAGAGATCTGAATAAAGCATTGAAGAGACTGCACCATCCAGTGTGTACAGCTGAAGAGGTTGCATCTCTGATACTAAATGCCACTATTTTTTTTGTCTTGAATGCAAAAACTTCATTTTGGCAAGTGATGCTTGATCACAAATCCTCATTACTGACTACTTTCAGTACCCCATTTGTCAGATACAGATTCCTAAGGATGCCATTTGGAATAAATTCTGCAAGTGAAGTCTTCCAGCATGCAATGGAGCAAATTTTTTTCAGGTTACTCTTGTGCCATAATAGTAGATGATTTATTGGTTGCAGGCAATGCTGAAGCAGAGCATGACAGAAACCTAAAGAGAGTTCTAGACAGAGCACATGAAGTGAACTTAAAACTCAATCCTCTGAAGTGTAAATTTAGACTACCAGGAGTCACATATCTAGGTCATTTATTTACCAACACTGGCTTGAGAACAAACCTGACCAAGCAAGCAGCTATTATTGAGCTGTCAGCACCAGATACTATTCAAGCTCTACAGCATTTCCTCTGCATGGTCAACTATTTAGGCAAGTTTATACCAGAGTCAGTGAGTTGACAGCACCTATAAGAGAGCTGATGTGCAAAAATGTTACAAGGTCTTGACCGGAACAACACCAGAAGGCATTTGAAGACCTTAAGCATAAAATTGCTGCCCTACCTACATTAAGGTTCTATGATGTCAATAAACCAGTCACTCTTTCCTGTGATGCTTCAAAATTTGGTCTTGGTGCAGTTATTCTTCAAGAAGCAGACCAGTAGCATATGCATCTAGAATATTTACCCAAACTGAAATACAGTATGCTCAAACTGAGAAAGAACTTTTGGCAAAAGTATTTGCATGTTCAAAGTTTCATGATTATATCTAGGGTCGAGCTAATCAGATTGAAACTGATCACCAATCTCTAGTTACTATTCTAAAGAAGCCTATGCATTCAGCTCCAGCAAGATTAAAAAGAATGATGCTCAAATTGCAAATGTACAACTTCAAAATGGTCTATACAAAAGGCAAATTTCTTTATCTGGTAGAGACCTTATCCAGATCACCCAAAAATACAATGGAACAGCTTGGTGCAAAGAATTTTGACTTTGACATGATGGCAATGCATAATTTCTCTACCACTAGACTCGATGAGCTGAGATCATACAAAGATTGATCCAATTTTGCAAAAGTTCAATCACTATATTAATGTTGGATGGCCATCAAAGCAATCTAGTGTACCATCTGAAGTGCAAACCTATTTTCCATACAGAGATGATATGTTGATGGAAGATGGCATTATTTTCAAAGGTCCTAAAATTGTTGTTCCTGCTTCCTTTCAACATGAATATATCCAGGTTTTGCACGGTAGTCACCCAAGTTCCGCATCTACTAAGAGAAGGGCAAGAGAAAGTACAGTTGTGTACCTACCATAAATGCAGATGTTTGAGTGTATTCACTGTTGCAGTCATTACACTTGGGTTATCCTGCTGGCAGGTTACCCGCAGTCAGCATATCCTGCTAGCAGGCTACCCGCAGTTGGCCTGAATTCCAAAGTCTAGGTCTGCCGTCGGTTTCTGTCACCTCTTCCCTGACGTCAGTGCGCCAGGGGTATAAAAGATGCAGCCAATGCCATTTTCTTCAGTTTTTCTTGCCCCAGATGTCAGGTGCCCCCAAATTGGTAGGCTAAAAATGATGCCAATAAGTATGCATGCAGTAAAATAAACATTTCCTTCATCTACAAGCAAATACACCACATAGGTTGTATAGGATAGAGAAGTACAGATAAGTCCCAGCAAAGAAAAGGGGGATAGTGCGTGGGTAACCTGGACTGCAACAGTGAATACACTCGAACATCTACATTTATGGTAGGTACACAACTGTACTATGTTCATCGTGTTTCACTGTTGCAGTCATTACACTTGGGTTGAATCCCAAAGCTGAGGTTGGGTGGCTGGGTTTAAATAGGATTAGGAGAGGCTATAAGGCCCTGCAGAACTGCAGTGGCAAAGCCTGCTCTGGATTTAGAGTAGAGAGGTAAGTGGTAGTGCTTGGTAAAAGTGTGCACTGAACTCCAAGTTGCAACCTCTAAAATGTCTTTGGCTGGTACTCCTCTGAGGAAGGCTGCTGAAGTGGCTGCTGCTCTGGTTGAATGTGGCCTAATGTCCTTAGGCACTGATTTGCCATGTTGTGAATAGCAGAAAGGATTGCAGTGGCCTATCCATTTTGAAATAGTTTGCTTTGAGATAGCCTTTCCTTGTGATCCTGCAGCATATCCACTAAGAGTTGCTCAGTCTTTCTGAAAGCTTTAGTTCTGTCCAAGTAGAAGCGTAGCTGTCTGTGTATGTCCAAAGAATGCAGGAGTCTCTCACCCTTATTCTGTGGGTTTGGATAAAAGGTAGGCAAATGAATGGTTTGGTTAAGGGCCACACTGGACACCACCTTAGGCATAAATGTCGGGGTTGTCCTCAGAGAAACCCTGTCTGGATGGAAAAATGATAAAAGGTTCTACAGCCATGAGTGCCTGTAACTCCGAGACTCGCCTTGCAGAGGTTATTGCTAGGAGCAGAGCTGTTTTACAAGATAAGAACTTTATTTCAGCTGTATTGGCTGGCTCAAAAGGTGGCAGTGTGAGTTTTTCCAAGACACAAATGAGGTCCCATGCAGGTATTTGTGCTCTCCTTGGAGGTCTTGTTTTTGGCCCCTCTGAGGTACTGCCTTAGCAATGGATGAGAAAAAATAGGTGGTTCCATATTGTATTGAGCTGAAATGGCAGAGGCATGGATTTTAATTTATGAAAAGGATAGGTCTTTGTCCAGCATCTCAGTTACGTATCGTAAAATCTGATGAATATTTGGTACAAACGTGTCAATTCCTTGTGCCTGGTTCCAAGCACAGAATCTTTTCCATTTTTCTGCATAAGATTTTCTGGTACTGGGCCTCCTGGCCTCCAAAATAACACCCATCACTGCTTTAGAGAGAGGTGTGTTCTGAATGACTACATTATCCGCCATGCTGCCAGATTTAGGGTCCTGAGTTGGCTGTGCAGGATCTGATTGTTTTGCTAGGTCAGTAAGTGAGGAATTAGAGGTAATGTCCAGGCTGGGCCTTGAGACAAGCTCTTTAGGATTGGGTACCAGTGCTGGTGGGGCCAGTCTGGGGCAATCAGAATAATTGTTGGCTTCTCTTGTCTGACCTTTAGGAGTACCTTGGGGAGGAGAGGCAGAGGAGGAAAGGCATGTACTGTAAGGGTTTTCCAGCTGAATGATACAGCATCCACTTTCCATGCTTGCTTGTGATAAGTCCTTGTGCAGAATCTCTGTAGTTGGCAGTTGTGAGTGGAGGCAAATAGATCGATGTCTGGGCATCCCCATTTCTTTGTTATCATGCTGAAGACTTGTGGATCCAGTTTCCACTTGTGGGGATCCATGAGGTTTCTGCTTAGTTCGTCTGCCAGAGTATTTTTCTTTCCTGGCAGGAATTGTGCTTGCAGGTGTACTTGATAAGTCAATGCTGTGTCCCACAAAGTCATGGCTTGTCTGCAGAGGGGGTAGGAATGTCTGCCTCCCTGCTTGTTTATGTACCACATGACTGTAGTATTGTCCGTCCTTATCAGTAGTTGTCCTGGATGAAGTAGATCCTTGAAAGCTGTCAGGGCATTCTGAACAGCTAGCATCTCTTTTTGATTGATATGAAGATGCATTTGGCTTGTGGGCCATGTGCCCTGAATACATTTTCCTGCCATGTGGGCTCCCCAGGCATAATCTGATGCATCTATTGCTATTGACTGCCTGGCTGTGGGCAGGGTGAATGGCTGTCCCTTGTTGTGGTGACAGGCCTGTGACCACCATCGAAACTCCTGTTGCAGGCAAGGAATGAGGGTAATTAAGTTTCCAGGCTGTGACAATGTTGAGTCCAAACACTTTTTAGATACCATTTTAGTTTCCTCATATGCAGTCTGGCATATGGAATTAGCAGAATGCAGGATGCCATGAAGCCCAATACCTGCAGAATTTTTCTTGCAGATAACTGGGTCTTTGTTGCCAACATTTTGAAGTAAGAAGTCAGTTGCCTTTGTTTGTTTGGCGTGAGATAAGCCATCTGGGCAGTTGTATTTAAGCTTACACCTAGGAATATTATCTCTTGAGAGGGTACTAGTTTTGATTTATTTTCGTTTACTGTGTACCCTAGGCAAATTAATAATCTTTTTACAAATGCCAGATGCTTTAGTAGAATGTCCTTGTTCTCTGCTTGAATAAAGCAGTCGTCCAAGTAATGATATATTTGAATTCCTCTTTGTCTGCAAAATGCAATTTTGTGAAGACCCTGGGTGCAGTAGATAAGCCAAAGGGCAGTGCAGAGAATTGGTAGTGCATTCAGCCAGCTATGGATCTGAGGTATCTTCTGCAAGATTGTCAGATTGGGATATGCAGGTATGCCTCTTTTAGATCCAAAGTTACAAGCCAAGCCTTCTTGCCCAGCATGGGCAGAAGCTGCTGCTGCCCATCAACATTTTGAATTTTGGGACGTCCAGAAATGTATTTAGAGTAGACAGGTCCAGTATTGGTCTCCAGGCTTTGTCCTTTCTGGGTACAAAGGAACGTCGTGAGTAAAATCCTTGTCCCTGCTCTGGCTGTGGTACTTGCTGAATGGCCCTCATGCCCATGAGGGATGAAACTTGTTTTTGTGCCTCTGCCCATTGATTGTGTGGCAGGTCTGGCATACCTTTTGCCCTTGGCAGTGTGTGAAAGTGGAACCTGTAGCCCTGGGACACTATATTCAAGACCCATTTGTCCTGGGTGATCATGTGCCAATTTTGAGAAAAAAGTGCTAGTTTTCCCCCTAAGGGGACTGTCAACAGATAAGTGCTTGGTGCTGGCAGGGGAAAGTCATTGGGACTGTTTCCTGTATGGCTGTGATTTGTCTTCTCCACTTTTGGAGGTAGAAGCGTCCCACTGTTTAGGTCTGTATGAGCCCTGGGGCTGGGATCTGCCTCTGGGGCGTCTGTATCTGCCTCTTTGTGGCCTGTCTGACACTGGAAAGGACCAATTCTTTGTAGTCCAGTTCCTGCTATATCTGGGTGGCTGTACCTGTAAGAAATCCTTTATTGTTTGCATAGATTTCGCTTTGTCGTCCATTTTCTTCAGCACCTCCTCTGCTTTAACAACAAATAAGGTATCATGCTGTAATGGGGCATCTAATAATTTTGCTTTAACATGATCAGGCAGATTCTGTTCCTTTAACCAAGCATGTCTCCTAATGACAGAACCCGTAACTGTGGCCCTGCAAGAGGCCTCCAGAGAATCAAAACCACATTGCAATGTATGCTTTCCTACTTGTTCAGTTGCGTGCAATAAATCCTGCATTTCCTTATTTTCTGCACAATCAGAGTTTGTCGACATTTTCTGTTTTAGTAGTGACATTAAGTATTGCTGATATTTAAGCATATGAAATTGACAATTTAAAGTTCTCACAGCCAAAGTAGCAGAAGTGTAAACCTTTCTCCCCCATCTGTCTAGTGCCCTTGAATCCCTATCAGAGGGGATAGGGTTTTTTGCAGTAAAAGCCTTGACCCCTTTGGGACCATGAGAAATAGTTTCTGGGTCAGCAGCAGAGTTTCTATAAAGAAATGTATGTGAATCTGGAACCCTGTAGTATCTGTTTGGTTTAACAAGAGCAGGGGGTAAAGAGTCAGGAGAAAGGCCGGACTCTGAAAATACATAATCTACAATGTCTAACACAGGGGGAATAGCAAGAGGCCTGTGTTGAGGTAGTAAAAGAAAATAAGCCTTTTCTTTGATTCTGAGTAGTCTTGGCTCTCCCAGTGGAAATGCTCCTTCATGGTATGCAGGGTTTCCCCTAAAGAATAATCCTCAGGAGTGGTTGAAGGGAAAGATTCTTCAGCATCAGAATCCTCATAGGGAGGAAGAGAGTATTCCTGTTCAGAAGAAGAGTCAGAGGAAATGGAAACCTGATCTGAAGATTCATATTCTGTCTCTTGCCTAGGCCTCTTGTCAGGAGGGGGATGGGAACCCCTGATCAAGGTAATTAGGTCTTCGGCCATTTTGAGCATCTGTTTTTTAGGCATGGAAGTCTGTCCAGGAGAATGCTGTACTTGTTTCTTTGTCTTTAGAGCTGCTTTAGTCTTTGCTTTGGAAGCTGAAGTAGGCTTTACATATAACTGTGTAGGTCTGAAAACACCCTCAGAAGCCGATGCCTGCTCAGTGGCTCCAGACCCATCTGAGGGAATAGTTTCCGAGTGTCCAATACCTTGAGTATCCAGAGGCCTAGCTGGCTCCATGTGGGAGTCGTCAGTGGCCTGTGGCTCTGAGGTAGTGGGCATCAGGGGCTGTGAAAGCACCTCACTGAGAACCGGCGAATGGCAACTGGCTTAGCGGAAGCCTCGTCGTCGGTTTTGGACCTCGGATGCCTGTCCTTTTCTTTTTCCTTGCGCTTTTTATAAACTCCGGTTGTCAGCTATTCTGACGGCATTATATAATTGAATCTTTGGCCAAAGTAATGAAAAGCAAAATCATACCGATGCTTAATAGTGCGTTGGTTAAATCTAGCACAAAACCGACAGCTAGCAACGTTGTGATCAAGGCCTAGGCAAGGAATACATTAAGAATGAAAATCCTTATGAGGTATTTGCTTCCCACAAGAAATACAATTTTTAACTTTTTATGACATCCGTCTGGAGCAAGAAAAAGTTTCCCCAATGAGGTATTTAGCTTTAATGAAGAATTTGGATCTGAAATTCGTTTTTGAAAATCTCAGGAGTCGGCCGACCGGCACTTGCAAACTGCTTTTGCTTCGGGCACCATGCGGCAGGAAAGACTGAAGAAAATGGCATCGGCTGCATCTTTTATACCCCCGGTGCACTGACGTCAGGGAAGAGGCATCAGCAACCGACGCTGGACCTAGACTTTGGAATTCAGGCCGACTGCAGGTAGCCTGCCAGCAGGATATGCCGACTGCGGGTAGCCTGCCAGCAGGATAACCCAAGTGTAATGACTGCAACAGTGTAACACGATGATCATCTAGTATTTTGGCTTACATTAGTGAAAGACATTCATAAAGTACTTTCTTCTTGCTCAGTATGCAATAGTACTAAACCATATTTGCAAAGAAAACCACTTCAGCTAAATCAAATTCCTGAACTACCCTGGTCAACAGTAGCCACTGACATATTCGAGTGGAACAATCAGCATTACTTAGCATTGGTTGACTCTTATTCGAACTGGCTTGAGACATCTACCACCTAATCTAACATCCACTACTGTTATTGCTAAGTTGAAACATAATTTCTCAGTCCATGTAGTCCACACAAAGTTATTTCTGACAATGGTACTCAATTTACTAGTCAGTTGTTTCAGAAATTTGCAAGAGAATGGGACTTTGTACATGTTACTAGCAGTCCTGAAAATCCAGTCAAATGGACTAGCTGAATGTGCAGTGCAGAGTGCAAAGCAATTACTTGAAAGGTCAAAGTGTGATAATACTGATGTCTTTTTGAATTTACTTAACTCAGAAACATACCCTGTAACAATACTTGGCTCGCCTGTTCAAAGACTTCTATATAGGCAAACCCAAACAACGTTACCTATTAGTTCCAATTTACAGAGGTCTAAAGCTAAGAACAACAGAACCATCATGCCCAATTATTCAAGAAGCATTCTATCCAGAAGTCCAGTCGTCGAGCAGATTTCTTCATCCACTGAAAGAAGGAGAGATAGTCAGGATACAAACTGCAAAAGGATTCGACTGGTTAAGTCAAATTACAGGTATATGTACCAAACCGACATCCTACTTCATAGAATCTGAGGGTGTGGAATACAGGAGAAATGGCATACATCTTCTTCCTATACCAGAATCATTATCGCAGCATTATTCCTGTGATACAGACTCTAGATCTCAGAGCAAGTCAGACATTGTTCCCCATCGTAGAATGTGTTTTAACCTCTACTTCCATTCCTGGGGATGTTCCAGATATTCCCAAGGTTGAACATTCTGCAAAGGCAGTTCCAGTTGTTAAATCTAATTCTCAGTTTTATGTCACAAGATTTGGTCATATTTCCAGACTTAGTGTGAAATACACAGCAAAATGGGCATAACTGTACATATGTACCTAGTTCTGTATAATTTCATGACAAAAAACTATTTGTATTATTTGCATGCCAAATGAGACTCATAGCATTAAATGATCTATTTCTCAAAGAGGAAGAATGTAGAATAGAGTGTATGTGCTGTATAGAACCATATCAAGGATTGAATGTGCACATACAAGAAGCAGACACATGCTATACCCAGTGCCATTTTGGGATTGCAGCCAGAGAGTGAGCATGTATGAATGCAACAGCTAGTTTGTATATAAGTTACCTGAGTTAAAGTCAATAAGGTTCTATCGTGATGTGTCTGTACATAATAAAGCTGCTTGAACAGAACCCATGAAGACTCATCTATTGTATCCCGACTATACGAGTGACAATCCAAATTTGTTTACTTTTACTTTCTCTGAATATGTTTTCTTTTTCCCCATCTCACCACTATTCTTCAGGATTGTCTTTGCATCCTCTGTTTGTATTTTCTCCATAATGTCCCCCTAGGAAACATCTCCTTCATTTTCTGGCTCATTCTGCATCGCCATTTCTTTAAGTAAAAAATCCCACAACCCTCCAGACTGGAGGGTTGTAATTATGGATCCATCATTCGTCAACTCATTTCCATCAAACATAGTTCTTTGAAACATCTCCTCAGAATTCTGCACACATTCTTTGGTATCAATATTTGCTTTCTCCTCCATTTCTCTCACCACTCCATTATCTCCTACTTTCTCCATATGCCTCCCTATTTTTCTGGGCTTCCTCTGTGTCTGGAATGGAAACAGGAAGTGCTCCTGCAAAATGGGCCCTACTCACAACAATGACGAATAGGAGAATTTTCCCGGTGCCCTGGCCACATTTCCCCAGTCAGTATAAATATTACCTTAAGTCTCCCCTAAATGCAGGCCATTAGCCTTGTGGGTTTAACCTGGTCAATAAAACATTAATAAACATGTGCAATACTCCTGAAATAGAGATAGAAAAATTCAACATCAGGATAATCCTGAACCTTTAATGTTAAACTTTCATTAACCACATCACCCACATTTCATCTTTGGCATAAATTCCAGCTTGTTAGTGCTACAGATAACATTAGGAGACAAAAATGAGCGGATGAATCTGATGAGGAGGTGCAGGAAGCCATGGCAACTGTCTACTAGGTTACACATTTTAGCCAACTAATTGTTACTCAGTTATAAATGCAGTCCAAATTTTGAGCTAGATTGCTAATGAACGTCAGACACATATTCCTGAAAGATGGGCAGGTAAAGCTGCAAATCATCAGCTTAACAATGGTATTACAGTCCTCTAGTGTCTATTTATTTATTACTTTTTCTGTCACTGCCTCTCTATCAGCAAATACTTCACCTGATCTCTTTTTCCCTCATACATCTTTGGCACTGAGGAACAAGAAAAGAGAAAGTTTTTTTTCAGCTTTCATAGTTTTCGCTCAGTTAAGTATGATCTTAACTATATAAAATTGTAAGCTCTAGGCTCCAGCCTCCTACCAATTTAGATGGACTCTACAACATCTCTGCAAATAAAAATAAGGTTCATATTTTGCTGGTTGTATTTCTTTTGAAAAGTTGGCATAACACTGCTCCATCATTTTTGTTGGATACAATAAACAAAAATATGCTGCTCACAGTTAGTCTTTGAGCATTTTTAGCCTAATTCTAGTTATTCTGTTAACACCAGTGCCCTGTTTTTATAGCTCTTTAACTCTAATTTTATACCTTCTCACTCTGATTCAACTGACATTGCCAGTTTCCTTGAGAACAAATTTGATGTCAATCCCACAAGCTCATCTGACTCTCACAATTATCTCTAAAGATCATTTACTGAAAGTGCTAACCAAGACCAAACATACTTCCCTCCATGGCACCTGACAATACAACTGGTTGCTTACTTGACAGTGTTCAACATGTCCTTGCAGATGGACTCCTAAAGCTGTTTAACTTAAGTTTAGCTACTGGGATTGTCCTTGATGAGTGGCACACAGCATTGGTGATGCCCCTCTATAAGGATGGTCTTACAATCAACCTGCACAATTACAAACTTATCAGCTTTATAAGCCTCATCTGCAAAGCCATGGAATGCATTATAATAACTGAGAGATCAAAAATCTTAGACTTGAGAAAAACAATTTGATTTTGTGATGGAGAAGATCCTATGAATTTAATCTGGTAAATTTATTTGGAAGAATTACAGAGGCTGTAGAAGGTGACTGTGAAGGACACATAGTCTATCTTGACTAGTCTAAGGTCTATGACACCATTCCTCATGACATCATATTGTTATCCAATGTACCATGCACGGATTAATCTTTAGACTGACCCATACATGGTATGCTGGATAACAATCTGTCTGAAAGACACAATCAACCTAGTATAAGCTACAGCTGCCTCATAAGAAAGCATGAGAGAGACCATTGGTTTCCCTTAGGGCTTTATACTGAGACCTCTCTTTATTTTTTGGTATTTACTTCTCAGATCTCCAAGCAGAGTGCCAAGCCTTCTGGCTAACGAAGTCTGTACAAAATTGCAAATTTGGGGTTGTTGTTAGATTACCCCATAATATCAAACCTTTCAGAATGAACTCTCTCTAGTCAACTCTTGCACTAAAAATGCGTTCAAACTAAATGTTAAAAAGTGAATCATTACTTTTGTTACACAACCTCTGCCCTCATGATACTGTCCAGACAGCACAACTCAACAAAATAAAAATATAATTAGGTACTAAGGTCTTTCGGTTGATAACTCCCTCTCTTTTGATCATAATGTAGCAATGGTTGTCAGGAAATCCTTTTATTAAGTCCAGCTAATTGCAAAGTAATACCATCAAGGACTAAAATGGAAATAACTCTGTGACAATGAGGTATTGCCAACAATGCCAGGAGAAGTAGGCCAGTGGATGTGCAACATATGCCAGTATAGCTAGCTGGAATTTTGTAAAGAATTACATGTCATTTGTATATCAAACTGATGTGCACAGATGCTTGTGATAACAAATGTATTTGTAAAGTTGCTTTTGTTAAAAAAATGTATCAACAGTGTGTCCTGCTGAACAGAAAAGAAATATACATGTATGCCAAACTGTACTATTGTACCAGAGGATACTGGAAGAGAAGAGAACCGAAGAGGTTAATCTCAGTCCAACTAACTTTGAAAAATAGTTTGAAATTAAATTACTTAATTTAGACCATAAGGATTGTATCTCACAGGTCTCAATTCAGCCAGAGAATAAAAGTTTGTACTAGGAAGCCTTCTGTATTATCTTTAATGGTGAACTAATTGCTACTCTTGAATCTTCCAAGTTTTAAATTGTTTTATGACTTCCAGATGATATAACAGACCTTAGCAAAGCTCTATATGTGTGGGTATTATTGACATACATATGCAAGACTCTTGTTCAGTTTCTAGTAATGGGGGTTGTAAGGTAACCAGAAGTCATATGACCAGATGTGTGTGATGTCATTCTGTAATCTAGGACAGAAATGTTGTTCTAATGCCAGATGGGACTGAAGTCTCAGAGCAAACTGTTTTTGGAAAATGACAAAGGAGAACTACTCACCTACTTCATCTTGCCTTATTCTAGTAAGTGATCAGGGAATAGTAATTCTTTAGATCAGTCAGGAAAATATAGTGAGAATAGTTAAGTACTGTTTTTCTGTATCTGTGTGAATTTATTCATCTGTGTTATTTTAATATTTCCTTTGATTGAAACTCTGGTGTTTACTGTAAATAGATATTCCATATTTCCATGCTCTTTTATTATTTACTATTAAATATATTTAATATTTTCATTGTGGCTGCTCCTTTAGAGAATATTTTAACATTTGATAGCACTTATATCTATTTAGTGACTCTGTGGCCACTCCTGAAAGCCTTACTGGTCAAACACTATCATTTGTATTAATATTAATTTCACTCAGTATAAATGGGTGCCTTTGTGAGAGCCTTAGAGTAGCTGGCGTTGTATTGTCTGGCAGCAGTGTAACTACCTTATAGTCTGGGCAGAAGGGGGCATACTAGTAAATCTGTTCCAGCTTTTATTGTGTGTGTGTGTGTGTTTCTGCAAATAAAATCTCCAAGAATGTGTGTGTTTCAGCTGCTTGGAGCAGGGACACACAACACTGATGTCACAGATAGGGTGCTGGAGTACTTGGCTTGGACATCCAGCAAAGGATTCAACTCTATAGCTGTGCCAGTGGGGAGGCCTGGAGAGACAGAAACCCAGACTCTGGATTGAGTGTGTTCCCTGTGTGCTCTTAGGGGAAATTGTGTTTAATGCAGAGAGCTACATCTGGAAAAACTGTGTGTATCTATTTTATTTTCAAGTGAACATCCCTCTCCAGTGTCAGTAGTGAGGATTCATGCTCCTTGATTACTGGCCCAGAGGGGGGAATGTCACACACTCATTCTCACCATTGATCAGACCAATTATTGAATGCAACACCCCTTTGGAATGTATGGCACTAAACATATTAAACAATTATGAAGATCCCAAAGGGGCATGCTGCCACCCCCCCCCCCCCAATATGGGCACTGCACCTCCCATACACCCTTTAGTTATATATAATAACTGTGAGACCTCTACACTTCTGAAAAAAATTAAACACTCTGTGAGACAGCTATCTCAGACTTCTAGGTCTGTATTTAAATCATTCAGCCTTGCTGTTCCATGACTCGCACAAAGAATATCAACATTAAAATTGGTTACTGTACATTACTCATTGTGGTTCCAAAAATACTTCTATACTCCAGAAAGACAATTTCTTCATTACCAAATGGCAACATAAATCTGGGATACTTTGCAACCTTTAACATGTAAAGCATTACTGTACTTACAAAAGCCTTCAATACAAATGCCTTAACTTTTTAATACACATTATCTGCTACAGATTGTATTATATATTACAAATAATCCAAGTATTATGTACAAATACAGTCCTTCACTTTTTCCCTCTATTTATCCCCCATCACCCTTTAGTACATTATTGGTTGGAATGCAAAATGCTGTACTTTGTACCTCTCTACCTGTTTCTCTCTGTTGGCCTACAGTCCCCATTCCAAGACTTTTGTTTTATATTATCTATTATTGAGAATGAATTACTGCGATAACATCTTTTGCTTGCTCTCTTATTTTTAGCTTGGCACTTTAAATTGCATATGCATTCGTTTCTCATGAGGCTCTTTAAAAGTTAATAGTCTCACTGGTCCCATTTAGATCACTGAGACATTTGGATTTCTACTGCTGGGTCTTATTTCATAGAACTCAATTTACTTTTAGCTGACACTCTGTGCAAAACAACATTTGCATGTTGCTTGAAATGTGATGTTAGGCTCATCTACTGATGGGTAGCTAGGTACAGTCATTCCTATTTTAATTGGTTTGTCTTGGAGAATTCAACAAGTCTATTATGGCCAAATTTTATGTTTTTCATTACTGTCATCTACACATTTCTATTTATAGGAATTTCTCTTACTTTTTCTCCATTTGTCTTTGCAATGTCAAAGTAGGTGGCATGCACTGTTCTGCTTCATCCATAGCCTTAGAGACCCAGGTTGAGTAGGCAATATCTTCCCTTAACAAAGAAAAACAGGGATGGGTTCAGTGTCTCTAGATTGACAATGTTCTTGTTGATCATTTCCAGAATTTGCTCCATGGCTTTGCATATTACATTTCTCAGACTGAAGAGTCTGCAATTCCTGGGGTCGGTTGATGATGGTCCACCCTTATGTAGAGGGATGACCATTGTGGCCCTCTTTTAACCTGCCTCAAATGGTTTTCCTAGGTCTTGTTTTGGCTATTTAGTAGGCAGCCTGGGATATTATTAGGGCCCACTGAAAGTGTTTTTGGCCCTAGTGACAGCCACCAGGACCTCTCTGTTGGCAGCTGAGCTGAGGGGATATGCTAAAAGGGATTTCAAAGGAGTAGTGAGGGAATGGCGAGTGAAGTTAGAGCTAAACTTATCATCTAGTAGATTCATTACATCACCCTGGTTAATGAAGATAATTCAATTTACCACCAGTTCTGCACACTGCTAATTGTTACCTCTAAGGTTCCTGACATCGCTGAAGAAGGCCTTGTGATTGTACCTAGCTTGGGAGGCTATCCTGACCTCATAAATGGACTTGTTGACTTTTATTATACTTCTTATTATACCTCTTAGTTTCTTATTTAGTTGTTTAGAGAGTTCTTGTCTCTATGAGAGTTTCTATTTCTGATTTTGCCTTTGACTTTTTTAAATTTTGTTATATACCCTGTTAAGGTAAGAATTCCACCAGTGGGGCTTGTTTTTGGTGTTTGATCAGGGCTTACATCTAGTAGGTACTGAGGCCTCATTACAGCCATTTACATTTGTAGAGGATTTCTGTAAACAGTTCTGCATAGGTAGCTGTGTTCTTAGGGTTTGGAGAAGCAATGGATTTTGACAAACTGTCACTTAATAGGATGTAAATTGCTTTAGAATAGCTCATAACTGTTACAGGTTTAGGTAGGTTTTCCAGGTTGATGTTTATTTCTAGGGAGACAGCTTTGTGGTCCAATCTCACCAGTGAGGATGTGACAATGGGGACAATGCAATACTCTCCCCTGTTGGTGAGTACTAGGTCTAATATGTTTGATCCCCTGGCTGGAGTGTACACTATCTGGTCCAAGGTGTTTGTATTGAAAAAGTCCAGGAAATATTTCCCTATGAATTAGAGGCAGTGTACATTTCCCAATCTATAGAGGGATAATTAAAGTCACTCATGAATATGATATTTGATTAGATGGTGAAGGCCTCTAGTATGTCTAAGTAGAGTTCTGAGCTTTGTGGGTCATAGAGGGTGACCTGTAGCTTGCCAGGACATGGTAAAGAACCTTGGGTATGGAGACTTGTACATGGATGAACTCCAGGACATCATCCTGTTTAACCAACCTGGAGCTGTATTTGTTCCCAAGTGTGCTGTGCTGTCTAAATGTGTGAAAGGGACTGTAGCATTGCACTTCTACAATACTTTCTGTGGCTTTAAACCAAGTCTTGGGAACAGCACAGATGTCCACGTTCTCCAAAGTGAAGATAGCTTGTAGGGTGTGCAACTTCTTGTTTAAGCTTCTAGCATTGAGCAGTAACACCTTAAGGTGGTGAAGGTAGAATGCTACTCAATGCAAGGCACATACCTGTCTGTGACAGGTGTTCAGAGAGATCCATAATATCTCTTTTCATATAGTCCAGAATGGTATGTCTCAGGTTATTTACACCTACATGGATAATGTCAGAATCAAACTGCTTCCTGTGGTGCAGTGACTTGAGTGCTTGTGTGATATTGTGGATCCTAGCTGCAGACAGGCAACTAACCATTATCTTGTCCTTCTCCAGTCTGGTGACAGGGGCATCTGTGTGTTGTACAACAAAATCACCTATAAGAATACCAGGTAAAGTGTTTTTTTGCCTTATGACTTTATTCTTGGGAGATCACTGGGTGTAGGCTTATGTGTGGTATTAGCTGTTGCTTTTGCTGTGTGCGTTAGTATTTTCTGAGGATAGGTATTGCCATTTGATGGCTTAGGAGATCTTTTGTGGTTTGGAAAGGCTTTTTTAACTGCCTCAGCATAAGAAGGTCCATGTGTGTGTGGTTAATAGTATATGCAGTAAAAGATGTAGTGTGTGTGTGTGTGTGTGTGTGTGTGTGTGTGTGTGTTCTGGAAAACTTGTTTGTAAGTGACATTTTTGACACCAAGGAAGTTATGTATATACTTCTCTCTGGTCAAAGAGACATTAGGAAATTCCATACCATGCTATCAGGACCTGGACTACAGTTGGACTATTATGGTTTAGGGACTTGGTTTTTCAGGGTCACCTGACTGCCATCTAGGGTTAATCTTAAGGTGTCAGACATTGTTATGATCTGGTATTAGTGCTGTTAGATATTCCAACTACATCCCTTAAGCTTAGCTTCAAGCAAAGCCTTTCTGTATTACATGTTGAAGTCCTAAGTACTAGTTTTGTAGGTTTGCTACTATATAGGATAGTGTAACCAACTGCGTGAGCTGAACAGCTCAACTCAAATGAGCCTAATTTACAGCTAACAGATAAAGCTGAAAACTAATTCTCATACCCTCTGACCAATAAACTATTACTTTGAGCTCCCTGGGGTGCTTACCAACTCAGAGAGACCAGGTAAATACTTTCTGCCACAAGATGGATAATCATGGAACTTCTTATTGTAAAAGCACAGCAAAAGTAGCATCACAGGCAGATTAACACCAATCAACGAAGTCCCCAAAAAGCCCTTTGGCTAATGAAACAATCTCACTTTAAGCCACCCTGTGTGTTTCCCAACTTGGACAGACCAGGTTACCTTAATACTGCCACTAGAACAGCAATTCCAGTTTTCTTAATGCAAAAGCACACTTTGGATAGCTAAAAGTGAAAACAACATCTACAACAAGTAATTGTCACTTTAATGTGTATTTCCCAACTGCCACTAAAATTGCAATCCCAGTCTTTTTAATATTAAAACACACTTTAGTTAGCCAAACATGAAACGATATCAGGAACAAATCAAACAACTAGCTACACGTAATTCTCACTTAAGCCTACCAGAGTACATATCTACACAGACAGACCAGGCTACCTTTCTACTACACTAGAATTGCAGTCCTAGTCGTCTTAATCTATAAACACACATTAGTTAGCTACAAGTGAAAAGGTATCAGAAACAAATTTAACAACTAACTACAAGTACTTACAAGGTGATTAAAAGGCAGACAAACCACTAATGAGGAATACACACACTTAGACAATGTCAAAGTACACTAACAGTCTAAGGGAAGGGCCTTCTCAGTTTCTTCTGTCAGTAAACAATAACATTACCAGAAGGGATATGCCTGGGAGGAACTTATTGGGCCAGGTATACAGAAGATGGGACTGGAAGGAGCTTCCAAGGCTAGATATACAATAGATAGGGGAAAGCACCTCAAAAGCCTACACATTTAAAAGTACAATGGGAAAAAGATGGTTTGGTAGGAAACAAATTCTGAATAGAGAGAGTAAATATGCAACAAAATGAGAGCCCACTCAGAACACCTAGGCACAGTACATAATCCACTTGAAAAGCACTGCAGACTATAAAAATGTCTTAAATTAATAGCTTTAACACACACCATGTTAAATGCTAAGATAAGAGCAGTATTTTTAAATGTAATTTCCTGGATGCAAAATGTAGTCCAAATGCTTTGTTTACAAGCTTCCAAGTCTCTAGTAGTCCCAAAACTAAGTAATCTCACTGCTTGTGTCATGTAAAACACTAGGGGGCTGGGTTAATTACCACAGGCTCTAGTTAAAACTCACACACACACGGACAAAGCTGGATTTTGTTTTAAGTTTGAAAA
Source organism: Protopterus annectens (assembly GCF_019279795.1). NCBI lineage: Eukaryota > Metazoa > Chordata > Ceratodontiformes > Protopteridae > Protopterus > Protopterus annectens. The sequence continues at coordinate 610,835,914 of NC_056731.1, read as the reverse complement.
GTGACTACAGCACAGAATTAGATGGACAGTGCTAATAATCAACTTAAAAGCTCAGAAAAACAATGGATACTGTTTGAAAAGGGGATAAAACAGAATTAGATAAGCAATGCTGATAATCCACTTAGGAGCTCACAGAAATAGCAACAGATACTGTAAACCCCAAATCAATGTAGCCACATTCCTAAGTATTTAACCGCCTCCTTGGCCCACCAATATGGGTATCACTCTAGCCAGCCCTCGCTGTTGCTTAGGTTTATTCCTAAAGCTCTGGTCTTTTCTTCAGTTATATTATAGCCAGATACTACACTGATGTCCTTAATTAAACTCACTAAACATTTACAATCCTTCTCCAATGACACTTTTGTCAGAATTATGTCATCTGTATACACAGCTTTCTTTCAGTTCATTAACATTCCAGGAACAACCTTTCACAAATAAGTTACTAACTGCCATAGCTAAGGACACCAAACACAAAGCAAATAAAAGTGGGGATGTGGGACATCCCAACATAGTCCAACTCTTTAACTGTAACGTTTATGAAAAATTTTCCAAAACGAGTTACTATAAAGCGTGTAAATCCATTTTTCTATAAAATAAATAGGAAATCCCAGTCCACTATATCAAAAGCTATTTTTTGTGTCTTAACGATACTACAACTGGTGTTCCATACTTATTAGTATAGCAAGTATGTGTATTAGGGTTCCTATTACTTGATTGAATATTTAGGTTAGCGAATACCTAAACATCGATCTGGTAATAGCAAAAGCAAAAAAAATGCTAATGGACGATTTGACACAGGGAAAGAATTCCCTTGGCCTTTATGCAGATTTTGCCCCTTTCCCCAATGTAGAGAATTCTTGGAGTTGGTATATTTAGTTAGGGGGTGGGCGGGGGTGAAGCCCCCACTTTATTTTGGTTTAAATTTTTTTCTAAGGGAATTAATCCCCTAAGTTAAATTGGCTGTTCACTGTTTTAATTTTTTGATATTACCAGGTCAACATTTAGGTATTGACTAACCTAAACTTTCCATCGGGTGATATAGACACAAGTATGATGCTCATAGTCATTCTCACATGGTCTAGACAGTACAGTCAGTTAAAGAAGATAATTATGCTACTATCCTTGCATGTAAAAAGGGGCTACTTGCACAAGCACCAGAGAATGGGCCCATGCTCACAGCAGTACCTGGGCATTCTTGTATACCAGCATTCACCATGAAAAGAAGAAATCAATTCACTCCAATAAATTTTCTCCCAAAAGCTATTGATACATTATACTGAAATTACCTGCTTACAGCTGCAAATGAATTATCTATTATACAGCATCACACCCAATCAAATAAAAAAGGTAACAGGTAAAAGAGCCACTAGGCTACGTGAAACAAAAATAACACTTGCAACTATGACTCACATTAGTGTAGCTGCATCACTGAGTACACAAGCAATCAGAAGCACATCCCCAGTACACATTGGCAGGATCCAATGCAAGTTCTCAAAGGACAGCTCCCCAAAAACAAACCACTCAATGCAAAGTCCCCAAATATACACATGCCAAAATTATTGGTAAAATCACTTGGAACATGTATTTTTCTATTAACTTTTTTGTTGGGTCAAACCTCACTGTGTCCCCCTTGAGGGCATGGGGAAATTTGTCCCAACACTTTTCTTATTTTTATATACACATGCCATGTCCACACAACATTAAATATTAGGAAAGAAGAAATTAGCCAGTCCTATTATACAACACCCTGGCTTGAACGCAACTGTTGGCATTAAGCCATTAGTAAGACATAAGCATGCAAATGTTAATAAATAATGTTACGCAAAACATTAAAACATGTTTAGCCAATTTAGTAAATGTTTTAATATATTTCAGTGTTGTAGAATAGGACTGTCTGGTGTCATTACATGACTGGTATTTGAATTGTAGCAACTTTAAGCATTTGACGATAGACATGTGAACTGGAAGCTTATGTAATATGCTATTCAGTAAATAAAGATTTTACTTCATGTTTCCTGATACAAGTTTTGCACATCTGAAAAAATCCCCCAGTAAAGGTAAAAATATGTTGAAATCAGCTCACACAATTGCTATCAGGCTAAGGCAGACACACTTTTGGAAGTTAGAGGAGATTGCTTCCATTAGAATTTTTTGTGTTGATTAGATGCAGATATTCCATATTGTACTGAAGACTGATAAGGGCAGACAGATAAGGGCAGACATAGGAAAGATAATGAGGGGTAAACAGAAGGCAGTGAAATGCAGCCACGTATAGCATTGACAACCGACTATTACAGATAATTGATTTCAATGTAGTAACTGAATGTGTCATTCTGCATGAGTGCACACTGTGGCCTAATGAAGCCCTGTTAACTGTGGTGCCCATGCATTACTGCAGCAGTGTACCTGACAGAGGAAGTTAAGTACATAATATTATCTCTGATGTTTGCCGCAGACTACTGAAATAGGACATGGCACCAGAGCTCTCATGACTGAGAGAATAAATGCAAAATTTTGACCTGTGAAATGAAACTGAAGGCAGTGACTGCAGTATCAAGCATGGCCACTCAATTCTAACCCTGGCTACTGAAGAATCCCTCAACACCAAGGGATAAAATGTCAAATCCACTGATTTTAATGGAGCACAAGTATGGGAAAATCTGTCCACAACAGCACTGGTCACTGTTGAGTACTTACCAGTCAAATGGGGATCAGCACCACAAGTGATGCTGGTAAGGTAACAGAATCAGAAGCAATCTCTCCTTAGTCTGAACAAGCTAATAAGAGCACTAGTGAAATCCTCTAAAGCCAACTTCGAGTCCAAATTGGTCACATCTACTAGAGGCAATCATAAGGCCTTCTTCACATATGTCCGCAATCTCAAAGGAAGTGCCCAGATCTGTTCAGAACTGGTGGTCAAGGACTCCACATACACAAATGCTGTAGATATAGCCAATCTACTGGCTGACAGGTTCAGTGGAAACTTATTCCCTCTGTCCCCCCATCAGTAAATCATGTCATCCCCAGTACCTGCCCCCCCATCCCTTATCTCTAGGGAACAGGTTATCACTGCCTTCTCAAAGGCAAAAAATACAGCCTTCATGGGACCCAATAGTATCCTACATGAACTCAGGCATGAACTTGCAACACCATTAGGCACCCTATTCATCCAAAGCCTGAGTACCGGCTTTGTCCCAGCCGAGTGGAAGACAGCCACTGTCATCCCTTTACACAAAGGTGGAGCATTCACTGATCCAGGAAATTATAGACCCATCAGCCTAACTAGCCTGATCTGCAAGGCCATAGAATGGATTATCATGGACCTCATTAACAGGGACATTGGCAACCTCCAAACACTCGACCCCACAGAGTTTGGCTTTGTCATGGGGAGGTCATGTCTGTTAAATCTGGTCGACTTCTTTGACACAGTCACTAAAGCCATGGATGAGGGGAAGATGGTGGACACCACCTACCTTGTCCTGGCCAAAGCATTTGACACTATTCCCTACTCGGGCATAGTAAACTCTCAACTAGCCATCAATCCATATATTACCAGATGGGTAGCAAACTGGCTCACTAATAGAACTCACCTAATCAAAATAGGGGAAGCCTCCTCAAGCAGTAGACCTGTAACGAGCAGCATATCCCAGGGATCAGTCTTGGGGCCTCTGTTATTCAGGATATACCTCTCTGAGGTGCAGGCCAAAACCAGTGGGCTATGGCTGACCATGTTTGCAGATGACTGCAAGCTGGGTGCAGTCAGCAATTCCCCATGTGATGTGGACGACCTACAAGAGTGTCTCACCCAAAAAAATGACTGGTGCCAGAAACATGGCCTCAAGCTGAAAGCCAAAAAATGCATCATCCCTTTTGGGGAAAGTGATGTCCCCACATATTATCACATTAATAACAATGTCCTAAGTAGAGAATCAGTAGTGAGGGATTTGGGCACCCAGGTTGATAGCGACCTGAATTTTGACCACCATGTTGCTTCTATTGTACGGAAGGCTTTCTACATGGCCCACCTTATAAGTAAGGGTATTTCATCCAGGGACAAAGAGGTCATAAGATCCCTGTATTATTCCATTATAAGGCCAATTATTCAGTACAACACCTCTTTTGGCATGTACCTTGCAAAGCACATACAGCAGCTGGAGAGACCACAGAGGTTCCTCAAAAGAAGAATCCAGGGCCCCAGACACCTACCCTACACAGATAGGCTAAAAGCCCTGTCCCTCTACTCAGTTTCATACAGTATCTTCAGAGGTGACCTCTGTCTAGCATACAAAGCAATCTCAGACCCCACCTTGATGGGACTGCTGCAAATCCGCAAGTCAAGCTCCACTCGAGCAACCCATATGCACGACCTCAACCTGGTCTGTGATATCAATAGGACTTGTTGGTGGGACAGATTTGTATCCCAGAGACTCCCCCATCTTTGGAGTAGACTCTTTCTCCACGTCAAGCAGAGTACCTCATTATCCCTTTTTAAGCGCAACCTGGATAACTGTATGGGAAACAGAAAATACACTCCTGGGCTTCCACCTGTGTTCCGGCTGGACAGGGGCTCTGGGTGCTGACATGTCTAAACATGGACTAAACACTTGACTAGGCTTATAAGGGCCTCAGGGCCAATAGCCCAGTAACCTCCTATGATCCTGTGAACAAAGGATAAGATTTCTATCCAGCTTCTCTGGAATCTGAAGGGGAATGGAAGAGACTTACTCTAACCTGAAGCATGTCTTTCAAAATCAATGTCCACAGTCACAGGATGATATGAGGAAAAGGATCTAAAGGATATGGCAGGCATGGATGCAGAAGGCACTCACCTAGGTAGGTTATCTTTCAGAATCAAGACGACATTATCCCTACTAATTAGTCAATTTACAGTGTCCTCCACTACATTAACTGTTAGCTTGGATACTCTTTGAAGTAAAAGGTTCAGCCTGCACTGAGTAATCAAGCACTACAAAATAAGCTTGTTCTTTCTAACAGAGTTCTGTCCAATGTTTTGCAAATCTCGCAATCAGCCTTTAAGTTCTATCATCTTATACATACCATGCACAGCACATCTGTTCTACGAGAGTAATTTATGAGAATATTATGATTAATATTTTGAAAGGCAAATTAATTTTCTGCACAGCCAATAGTGTTAATGTCACTAACTAACTTAACATAGCAGTAACCACAATGCACAGAAATACAGTCAAAATCACATTACAAAAAATGCCAACTGGATGTTAAAGAATGTAAAAGAAACCATAGAGAAGGAGGGGAAGATACCTTCAACCTTTTATAGAAAGAAGTAAAATATTGTTTGATCTGACATGAAATGCAATGAACAGATGTTCAGTGAACAATCATCATCCAGCCCAAAGTCCTACTTACTGACGAGGATGAACCAGACCATGAAAGTTGTTGTGTCTTTCGGCTTTTCCCGGTTAGGGGTCGCCACAGTGGAATTCCGGTCCGCTAATGATTGGCAGTGGATTTTTACGTGCCGAGTTGCCAGCCCTGATGCACAACCTTCAATGAAGGTACGCCCATTCACGCATGTCTCCTCACAGAAGACGCTCTAGCTGAGAATCAAATGGGACAACATCTTGCTGTGAGGCGACAATGTACCGCAGCACCACCACTGCAGTATACAATGAAAGTAACGTTATTATTTTAAATTACATTTTAAGATGGGTTTTAGACTATGAGACACAATGTTGTTGCTCATCACTATTATGCACAGCAGTACCTCACATATGCAGCCACACTGGGGGGAAATTACATTTACTGTTGCAAGCATACAACTGTACCTATAGAACTATATAATTTGCATACCGGGAATAGTGGAGCTAGGTTTGAGTAGTTATTTGCATACCTAATGCACACCTGGACTCTTTTGAGTATGCAGTACCTGTGTTCTGAAGAGCTGATGCACATTAAGGAATTGCATTTGGTATATGTGGATTTGACCATGTACCATACCTACACAACCGAGTATCATGTTTTTGTATACTGCCCACTGTCAACTTCCTTCCATCTCAATTGCTGAAGGGACTGAATTATAATTCAGCATACTGTATGTGTTCTAAGACATATGAAACATGTTTTTGTGGTTTTCAATACATATCTCTATATAGATACAGATATAGATATATATGTGTGTTTGGAATATAACTGAGAATATATATATATATCTATATATATATATAGATATATATGTGTGTGTGTGTGTGTTTGGAATATAATTGAGAACCTCAGGCCACTTTTTTGGCACAGTAGCTTACAAATCTAAGATAAAGTTTAAAAACATCGCTATTACTAACTGTCACTATATTTTTAAAACATATTTTTACAATTTTCACACTCATCCAATCTTTCTTTGCATGGAGACTTCTCATCAAGAATATAACAGTTATTTGTTTTACTATATTTATACATATATACACACACACTGTATATTACATTGAAGTAGCAAAAACAGGTGCAAATTTTTATCCTACTTCCTCTAATGGAGATACGTTTCCTCTTTTCTGATAATTTCTGAGTTTTATTTTTTTTTTGACTGTTTTGATTATTAATCATCTAAGAAGAGAGAACATTTAGTGCATAATTTCACATTTTTAAACCTGTCACTTGCATTTGTAGATTCTTCTCCCTGATATTATATACCTTTCATATGTCTTAGGACCTCTAAATAAAACATACAAACTAATGTCTGAGGAAATGTAAAATAAAACAAAAAAAACATAAATGTCAAAATACTAAGAAAACTACTTGATTAAAATGCAAACAAGAAAAAGGACACAGTTCATTCTGTAACACTGTATGCAAACAAATTAAGATCAAGGGGTCCAGCCTCTTCTATCTTTTGAGTTTGTCTGCTATCACTGTCCAGATATGGTTCTCAGTAGGTTTACTCTGAATCCAAGTTGTGTGCCTTACTATCAAAGCTTATTTATTAGTGTAAATTAACTGACACTAACCAAAAGAAAGTGAAATATTAAAAAATGTATACTATGGAAGACACACCAGATGGCAAAAGGAGTTGTGAATTATACTTTAAAAGAACTGAGGAGGAATTAAAAAAAACAATTTAACTTCTATATGTGCTGATGTCTTATTTAGGGATTTATTACTTGTTTATTTTTTTGTAAACTTTAGTCCAGTTTTTACTATACTACAAAAAGGTAAACTGATGAAATGAGGCAGTTTCCTTGTGGTTTATAACAAGATGTTCCCTTCAAGCTGTCACAAAAGTTCTCTATTCTCGACATGGTGTTCTTTACTCTCATCCCAGCCCCTGACTGAGAAGTAGTAGACATGCTTAGCTTTGTTTAAGAAAGCAAAATATTTGCTACAATTTACACCTCATTTTCTTAACAAGCCATAGCATCTAATATTTTCATACACTTGTGTTACGTTTGCCATCCCACAAACTTTTTTCATCTTAGTCAATCTGTTTGAAACTAATTTGAGGAACTAAAACTTTGGTCACTGTTGTTTAGCTTACTGAAACAAAATAAAACCACTGTGGTTTACTTAAAAAGAAAAACATTTACAGAATCAATGCCATTTCTACACTTAGCATCAAATCTACCAACAAATCTTTTTATCTAAAGTGAATGACAAACATAAATACTAATTTTAGATACTTCTCATGTAAGAGTGAATAACTTAATCCTAACTACTCTAATCAGATTCGGTTCTGTGCACTGCTTTCTGCAATGAAGAATCAGATCATACCCTTTCAAATAAATTTATTATTCCATCTATGACCACTTTCCCCACCCATGGGGTCAGGGTGTCACGTTAATAATGACAATCGTTAACAGCCACTTCCAGGTGGCTAGCCCTGCTATGGTTACACTTCCATACATCACAAACACAGGTGCACTAACTCCTATGGCCAGTTTAGTGTCCAGTTCATCTATTGCATGTTTTGGGATGTGGGAGGAAACTGCAGCACTTGGACAAAACACACATAAAAGCAGGGAAAGCATACGATTGAACTGGAAAACCTCTTTCTGTGAGGTAACAATGTTACATGCTGTACTACTTAATGCAGTTGCTTAAAATAATAAAGAATGCTGGATACTGAAACAGGTCCATGAAATAACAACTCAAAACAAGGCAGCGCAAATAAAAATGGAACTAAATAGCACATAGAACAACTTTTATTTAAAATGGTCAGTGTTTTTGCATAGTAACAGAATGCTTCAATTCCATATAAATCAGAAAAAGAGCGTGTCCAGCCAAAAAACAACCACAAACTTCAAAAAGCAAGAATACCTGATGGTCAATGAAAGTCGGAGAAGCAGAATTTAGCATAAAAACCTTTATTCATGCTTTCGTCAGTAAGACTTCATCAGAAAAGTTCCAATAATCAAAGACTACCATTAAATACCCAATAATTAATTGTCATTCAATTAAATAAAATAAACTACAGTTCCCCCCAAAACATGAACCCATCACATACTGTATAAAATCGCAAATGCTCAGTTAATAAAAACAATACAAATGCAGTATATAAGTGCAATATATAAATATATGTAAACAGAAAATAATTTCACTTTTGTAACCTTCAACTTCCTATTTTTAAGAAATAATTTCATATTGACACTGTCATTCAGGCCAGGTTTACTGTCAGCATTCAATCTCAGTTGCCAAACTGTCTCCCTTTGTTCCAATAAATTTTTGTAATCCCCTCCCCTCAGGTCACCATGAACTACTTCTAATACAAAAAATAAAAATTTTTTAAACTTAACACATTCAGCAGAGTGTTTATATAACGCACTCCTTTCATTTTTGGTCCTAATGTAATAAAAATGTTCTCTCATGCGCTCAAAAAGTGCTCTAGTGGTCACTCCCACATAATAAGCATTACAACCACTGCCCATACCAATGTACACTATACCTCTAGATTTACAAGAGCAATACCCAGGAACTACAAAAGTTTGTTCCAAATGGGGACTCATGATGTAAGGCCCCTCAAGAATAAACCTACACATACTGCAACTTCCACATTTAAACATACCTTTTCTATGAACAGGAATAATAAAAGTTCATGAAATATGAACAGACTTGACACTTTTTCATAACTGGGCTAAGAGGGAATTACTTAGAATTGACTAAAAGACAAGATAGTAACAGAATTATTTTAGTGTCTGAAATTAAATTAAATAAAGCTACAGAGTGAAAAACTAATGAATTTTCAGAAAAGTACAGTTTTGTACCTACCATAAATGTAGATGTTCGAGTGCTAATACAGCTGCAGTCATAACAGATGGGTTCTCCTGCCGTCAGGCAGGTCCTCGGTCGGCCGAATTCCAAAGTCTAGGTCCGGCGTCGGTTGTCGTCGCTTCTTCCCTGACGTCAGTGCGCCAGGGGTATAAAAGAACCAGCCGACGCCATTTTCTTGAGTTTTTCTTGCCCCAGATGTCAGGTGCCCCCAGAAGGAAGGCAATACATAAATTTGTGTAATACAGCAATGTAATATAATCAAAATACAGTAGTTGCAAGCAAATACACCATAAAAGAATACCCCAATCAGGTTGTATGAGGAGGTGTTAGCCAATAGGCCTGTCCCAAGAGGGGAAGGAGGGAGGGAAACCTGGACTGCAGCTTTATTAGCACTCGAACATCTACATTTATGGTAGGTACAAAACTGTACTATGTTCATCGTGCATACAGCTGCAGTCATAACAGATGGGTAGAATCCCAAAGCTAAGAAAGGGGTGGTAGGCACTAGGTGGAACTAGGAGGAGCCAGAATGCCCTGCAAGACTGCAGTGGCAAAGCCTGCTCTAGTTTTGGAGTATAATGGTAGGTGGTAGTGCTTGGAGAAGGTATGCACAGAACTCCAAGTGGCTGCTTCCAAAATATCTTTGGTAGGAACTCCTCTGAGGAAAGCTGCAGAGGTAGCTGTGGCCCTTGTGGAGTGAGATCTGATGCCTGCAGGTACAGTTTTACCATGAAAAGAGTAACAAAAGCGTATGCAGTGGGCTATCCATTTTGAGATTGTCTGTTTGGAAATTGGCTTCCCTTGAGCTCCTATAGCATAGGACACAAAGAGCTGTTCTGATTTTCTGAAAGGCTTTGTTCTGTCCAAATAATAACGCAGCTGTCTGTGGATGTCCAAGGAATGTAGTAGTCTCTCCCTTTTGTTTTGAGGATTAGGGTAAAAGGTAGGCAAGTGTATAGCCTGATTCAAAGCTACCCTGGATACCACCTTTGGCATAAAGGATGGGTTGGTTCGTAAGAAAACTCTGTCCTGATGGAAGATGATAAAAGGCTGCACAGCCATGAGGGCTTGTAGTTCCGATACCCTACGAGCTGAGGTGATAGCCAGAAGGAAAGCTGTTTTCCAGGACAAATATTGCAAATCTGTTGAGGCAGCTGGCTCAAAAGGAGGCAAGGTCAGCTTTTCTAGAATGAAATTGAGATCTCAAGCAGGTATTGGTTGTTTCCTTGGGGGTTTTATATTCTTAGCCCCTCTGAGGAACTGTCTTAAGAGGGGGTGAGAGAATAAAGGTGGATCATTGTTGTATTCTGCAGAAATGGCTGAGGCATGGATTTTGATGGAGGAGAATGAAAGTCCACTGCTTAGCAGCTCAGCTAGATACTGTAATATTTGAGGTAAATTCAGTTTTCCAGGATTCTGGCCCTTTTTGTCATTCCAGGCACAAAACCGTTTCCATTTTGCGGAGTAAGCTTTTCTAGTAGACGGCCTTTTGGCCTCCAAAATGACATCCTGCACCTCCTTGGAGAGTAGGGTCTGTTGTGATGTTAAGGAATCTTCCATGCGGCCAGATTGAGTGTTTTCAGCTGACTGTGAAGAGTTTTGAAGCTGTGCTGAGTCAGAAGAAGAGTCATTAGAGGTAGGGTCCATGGAGGGGAATGCGTCAGGCTCCTCAGGAGTGGGTACCAGTGCTGTCTTGGCCAGTCTGGAGCAATGAGAATCATCTGTGGTCTGTCTGCTCTGGTTTTTAATAGAACTTTGGGCAGCAGAGGAAGAGGTGGAAAGGCATAAACTGTCATTGTTGTCCAACTGAAAGAGAGAGCGTCCACTCTCCAGGCCTGTGGATGAAAAGTCCTTGAGCAGAATTTTGTCAATTGGTGATTTTTGTGGGAGGCAAAGAGATCTATGTCTGGCCTTCCCCATGCTTGAATTATCTCTGTAAAAACTTGAGGATGCAACTTCCATTCATGTGGATCTGTCATATTTCTGCTTAAGTTGTCTGCCAGCGTGTTTTCCTTGCCTGGCAAGTACTGTGCTTGAAGTTCGATTTGTAATTCTAGGGCCATGTTCCAAAGTGACATGGCCAGCCTGCATAGGGGGTATGAATGGGTTCCTCCCTGTTTGTTTATGTACCACATTACTGTGGTGTTGTCTGTCCTTATCAATAGTTGACCTGGATGCAGAAGGTCTTTGAAAGCTATAATAGCATTTATTACTGCTAGCATTTCCTTTTGATTGATGTGAAGGTGCTTTTCTTTTTGGGACCATTTGCCCTGAATGCACCGATCTGTCATGTGCGCCCCCCCAGGAGTAGTCCGAGGCGTCTGTTGTGATGACTTGATTTGCTTGAGGCTTGCAGAATGGGAGACCTGTGTTTGTTTGGCATGCTTGAGCCCACCACAGAAATTCCTTTTGAAGACATGGAATTAGTGGTATTATTGTTTCCAAACTGTGGCTGTGTTGAGACCATAGGTTTTTCAGGTACCACTGAAGATTCCTCATATGCAGCTTTGCACATGGGATTAGTAGGATGCAAGATGCCATGAATCCCAGAGCCTGCAGGATTTTCCTTGCAGTCAGCCTGGTGAAATTTTCTAGTTTTCTGAAGTATTGAGTTAGTTGCCCCTGCTTCTCTGGCGTGAGGTAGGCCATCTGTGTGTTTGTGTCCAGGTTGGCACTCAGGAAAATTATTTTCTGAGAGGGTATTAGCCTTGATTTCTTTTTGCTGACTGTGTATCCCAGAGAATTCAACAACATTATTACAAAAGCCAGATGTTTCAGAAGTATGTGCTTGCTGTCCGCTTGGATCAAGCAGTCGTCCAAATATGGGTATATTTGTATCCCTTGAAGTCTGCAGTAGGCAATTACTGATGCCAGGCATTTTGTGAATACTCTGGGCGCAGTAGATAAGCCAAAGGGCAACGCAGAGAATTGATAATGGGTTGAACCTGCAAGAAATCTGAGGTATCTTCTGCAATTTTGTCTGATTGTGACATGCAGGTATGCCTCCTTGGGGTCCAATGTTACCAGCCAAGACTCCTTGCCCAGCATGGGAAGAAGCTGCTGTAATGTGAGCATCTTGAATTTTGGTACGAGTAAAAATGTGTTTAGGATGGATAGGTCCAAAATAGGTCTCCAATCTTTTCCCTTCCTTGGTACCAGGAATAGTCTGGAATAAAAACCTTGACCTTGTTCGTGAGTAGGTACCTCTTGAATAGCTTTCATGTCCATGAGATCTGAAATTTGTCTGTGCCTCTGCCCTTTGATTGTGTGGCAGGTTTGGCATGCCTCTCATTTTTGGAAGGGTGTGAAAATGGAATCTGTAGCCTCTGTTTATAATGTCCAGGATCCATTTGTCTTTTGTGACAATATGCCAATTTTTTTAAAATAATGCCAGTTTTCCACCTAAGGGTGCTGCCATTTGAGCCTTGCTTGGCATGCAAAGGGGAAAGTCATTGGGCTTGCTTTCTGAATGGCTGCGAACTATCCTCACCACCTCTTTGTGTAGGAGCTTGCCATTGTCTGCCCCTAAACGATCCCTGAGATTGCCCTCTGCCCCTCGGGCGCCTGTATCTACCTCTTTGGGGTCTGTCCGTGGCTGGAAAGGACCAATTTTTTGAAGGCCAATTTCTACTGAAACATGGAGGTTGTACCTGTAGAAAATCTTTCCCTGTTTGCATTGATTTAGCCTTTTCCTCCATTTTCTTTAATACCTCCTCAGCTTTAACACCAAATAATACATCCTTTTGAAGAGGGGCATCTAGGAATTTAGCTTTGACATGATCTGGTAAGGTTTGCTCCTTGAGCCAGGCATGTCTACGTATGACTGATCCTGTAACAGCAGCTCTACATGAGGCCTCCAGAGCATCAAAACCACATTGCAAGGTATGTTTACCCACTTGTTCTGCACTATGCATCAAATCCTGCAACTCCTTCAAGTCTGGTTGTTCAGGTTGTGACATTTTGCTTCTCAACTGTGATAACAGAAACTGTTGGTACTTTAGCATAATGCCCTCATGGTTAAGGTGGCCGAGGTGTATACCTTTTTTCCCCACCTTTCTAAGGATCTGGAATCTCTCTCGGAAGGTAATGGGTTTTTAGCAGTGGAGGCCTTAATTCCCTTGGGGCCCTGTGAGATAGTTTCTGGGTCAGCCGCATGGCTTTTGTATAAAATTTGGTGTGAGTCAGGAACCCGGTAGTATCGGTCAGGCTTGACTGGGGCTGGAGGTAAAGAATCCGGGTTAAGGCAGGCGTCCGAGTACACATCATCTAGTATGTCTACGACAGGAGGTATAGCCAGAGGCCTATGCTGAGGTAGCAAGAGAAAACCCCTAAGCCTTTTCTTGGAATCTGAGTACTCTTGGCCTTCCCAGTGGAAGTGTTCCCTTAAGGTATGCAAGGTTTCCCCAAATGAGTAATCCTCTGGGGGGGGGAGACAGAGGAAATGGACTCCTCAGCATCAGAATCTTCAGAAGGGGAGTAAGAATGTTCCTGTTCATCAGAGTGCTCTGAAATAATGGAGGCCTGGTCAGAGGAGGGATTCTTCCTCCACTCTGGGCCTTTGTCGGGGGTTGAGAACCCCTGATAAGAGTAATCAAATCCTCAGCCATTTTAAGCATCTGTTTTTTAGGCATGGGGCCTGGAGAAGGGCCCTGTGGAGCTTGTCTCTTAGAATGCATGGCTGCTTTAGACTTAGTGAAAGCCTTGATAGAAAAAGAAGAGGAAGGTCTGAAGACACCTTGAGAGGAGGCAGACCTGTCTACATTTTGAGATTCACCACCAATAGTGGCTTCGGTATCTGTAGTTGGGGTGTGGGCCGAGGAGCCTGCGACCTCGGGCACAGAAGACACCGCCAATGAAGTGTCGTCGGTAGGCAGGAGCTGCGTAGGTGCCTCGCTGAGAACCGGACCACCTGTAGTTGGCTTTGGCGTGGTGTCGGTAGAGGCCGCGGACCTCGTGTGTCAGTCCTTATCTTTGCATTTTTTAGACAAAACTGGAGTCAGAGTATCCGACGACATAATATAGTTAAATTTTTTGCCAAAATAGTGCTGGGCGAACTCCGCCTGATGCTTAATGGTGCGTTTGTTGAATGTAGCACAAAAATGACAGACCGAGACGTCGTGGCCTGGGCCTAAGCAAGGAATGCAGAGGGAATGAAAATCCTTATGCGGTATTTGCTTCCCACAAGAAATACAATTATTAACTTTGTCTGACATCGGTCTGAGGCAAGAAAAGTTTCCCCAACAGGGTACTTAGCTTTCAAGAAGACTTCGGTTGCAAAATTTTCGTAATTTCAGGAGCTGGCCGACCGGCACTTGCGAACTGCTTCTGCTTCGGGCACCGTGCGGCAAGAAAGACTGAAGAAAATGGCGTCGGCTGGTTCTTTTATATCCCTGGCGCACTGACGTCAGGGAAGAAGCGACGACGACCGACGCCGGACCTAGACTTTGGAATTCGGCCGACCGAGGACCCGCCTGACGGCAGGAGAACCCATCTGTTATGACTGCAGCTGTATGCACGATGAACATCATGATTAATAAATGACTTTTCAATTCTTATAAGGCATATTAGACAAACATACAAATTACAAGGCAGACTAGAAAGCTTAAAAGAAGATTGAAAAAATTTACAGTAATACATTACAAATACAGTGGTTATATAAAGATATCAAAGATACTCACAGCTGTACTTTGTTAATGAACTATAAGAGATAATGAACCCATAGTGAGACAGAAGCTGAATTTTGCCCAAACTGTCTTGTACACTTCTTTTTTTTAATAAAAAGAAAATACATTTAAAAATCACCCCATGCTGTTATGTCTCAGTGAATGCAATCTCAATGGGGAAACCTGAGTGCCTGTGAAGAGCTATCAGCATGCTCAGAATCTGTCCAAGTGGAGAATATCATAAAAATTCCTCTTCACCATCATGACCAGAAACATTTTTTTTTCTTTTTATCTTCCATTCCTCATCAACAATGTCCATGCAAAAGCTGCTGTGATTTTGATTTTGTGGTTTCCTGTACTTTTTGGCAAATGCTTTATTATGAAAAGGTTGACAAAAAATGGTTGTGACATGAAGATGAAGGATGACACATGAGGGCAACACTGCATCGTTCAGTAGTACAGTTCAACTTCTAGTTCAAGCAAGTAAAAACTAAACATTCTATAACATTTCATAACTACATTAAAATAGGAAATCAGTAAAATCAAAGACAGACATCAAACAATAAATGGAGATGGAAAATTACAATAACTAAACACAGCTTAATGTTTTTATTAGAAAAGCAGGCTGTTATAGCAAGTAAATAAAAATATTTAATTGCATGACAAAAGTATGACTTGAGAGAGTGTTTGAATGTGTTCAAAGTGGGTGACTCTTTTAGCTATCTAGATTGCACATTCCAGAGGTTCAGAGCTGGAAAAACAAAGGTGCAAATGCCAAACAACTTCAACTGCACCTTTGTAAAAGACAGAAGCTTCTGAGTGGCTGAGCACTGGAGACTGGTTGTCAATTCCAAGCATGTAAATCATACAGATGGAATGGGGGCCAAGCTGTACAATAGCAAATAAACCAAGACTAGAACTTTAAAAATGATCATCTGCCGAAATGACAAGTGGTGTATCTCATACAGAAGTGGCATAGTATAGTAGTAACACAATGCTCTCACAAGTAATAAATACATACATAAATATAAAGTATTCAGGTCATGGAATTTGTGTTCAGTGTCTAGAAGCCCCATATACAGTATGTCACAGCAGATCAGGACATGTGCCATTACAGGAAGGTGTACAGGATGAAGATACTTACAAAAGTATCTTCAGATCAGATGTTAAACCAAGATCCCATCTGCTGGTGGTATCTCAGGTAGATACAAAAGATCCCTTGGCATTTATCAAAAAAGGGTAGTGGAATAATCCCGGTACCCTGTCCACATTTCCCTCAATCAATATAAATACCAGCTTATGTCTTCCCTAAATAGACCCTTGTGTGTCTAATCAGGTCAATAAAGGACAGACAAATATGTGTAATACTTCAGAACTAGAGACCAGAAAAATTCAACAACAGCAGAATCCTGATCCTTTAAGGTTAAATTATCATCAAAAACAACCCCCAAATGATGCATCTTTGGCATAAATTCCAGCTTGTTAGTGTTACAGATATTAACAGGAAACAACATTTTCCAGATGAATCCCACAAGGCATACAAAGATAAGGCAACTTGGTATGGACAGCGCAGTGATGCAGCTATAAAGTTGTCGCCTCACACCTGGAATCCAAATGGAACAGTATGCAAAACACATACTAACAGAAATCATTTCACCAGTGACCAACATTTTTTTTACAAAATCAAGCTAACAGCAATACAGTGGTAGCAAAGATCCAGTCCTTTGCAGTGGCTGATGGAGTTGTAGAAATGTTGACAGCATGAATATCAGTATTAGACTACCAACATAATTAATTTCTACTTATAGTACCAACAAGTGTGTTTTGTTCCACTTTTACAGTGATATTTTTGTGGACTTGCTTGTCTAAATAAAACCTACAATGCTTCAAAGGCAGACAACATTCAGTGCTAACATTACAATATAGTTTAACCATGGAACTGAATTTGTGACATGTAATATGAAAAACTTAAATGCGAGAAAATTATTTCAAGTAAGACAAGAAGCTGCTTTTACTCACTGTAATTATTTTTTATCACATTTAAATTTCTGTGATTCAGAACTCTAGGCAGTTGCTGAACAGCCTTTCAACATGCAGGAACATGGCATATACCTCTCAATTGTCCAGATTTTTGCAGAATGTGCAGATTTTTGCCTCATATTTTTGTTCTGTTTCTTGCAAAATTGCTATTTTCTGTCTAATCATTGGCAAACCATTAAGGATTAAAGTCAGAAACTAATAAAAGACATTTGGAGTTTTAAACTTCATACCTTTCAGAAAAGTCATGCTAATGCAAAACCTGTTATTCTATCAACTTTCTAAGTTTGCAAGAGCAGTATGTAAAAATTGTCCCTATTTTTAGGCCACTGTCCCTCCAGTATTTATGGCTTTGTTCAGATTTCTTTCTCTAAGAGATTGAGAGGTATTGGCACCTCATCAACTGTGTGCTGGTAACAGTGAAGAAATTAAACAACTCTATACTACAATTTGAACATCCTTCACAGAACGTCAGCACAATAGTATGAACACTAGAAATATAAAGAAATTGCTTCAAGAAAATAGACACAGTTGGAATTCAGGCTGTGCAGCAGTTAGAATTACTACTTAATATTACTTGGTTGGGGTCCTGTTATGTGGAGTCTCTACATTCTTCTTGCATCCATGTGGGATTTTGATGAGTACTGTAGTTTCTCTCGTATCCCAAAGAAGTGCCATATGCGAACTGTCAATCCTCCAAATTGCCCTTGGGTGCACACTGCATGCTGTGTGACTGAGCACTTGTGTGTGACAGTGAGTGCGCATGTCCTGCAAGGGACTGGCACCCTGTCTCTGCTTAGTTTCTCTACCCTGCACTGGCTGAGTATCAGGAGAAACTCCATCTCTAGATTACATGGTTAACTGGTGAATGAACAAACTTTTGAACAAACTTATGGTGATGAGAAACCAATTGTTCTCTATGGATTTTAGGTTAGATGTATACAACACAATGAAATTATCAACCAATGGTATACATTATGCGTTGTGGATAATCAAAAGTTTGAATTACTTTGAATCCACATGAAGAAGAACACAGCACATGTGGCTAAGACAAGAGTCCAAACAGTACTATGAAGAACCAGTAACACAGTAGAACACAATGGGACACAAAGATGCACAGTAAAAACTACTTCTTTATTGATCCACAAGGTAGCGTTTAGCGCTTTCATCCCATCCAGTAGGAAAGTGCTAAACGCTACCTTGTGGATTAATAAAGAAGTAGTTTTGACTGTGCATCATTGTGTTCCTTTGTGTTCTACTGTGTTTCCACGTCTTTGAATTAAGACACGAGTCCACCAACAATAGGAGTCAAGGCTTCCTCAGTAAACAATGTTCCACTAAATGCAATTACAGCAAAATGGCAGCTAGTGAAGACTTACGATAAAATGTATACAGTAGACTCCCTCTTATTAGGCCTCCCTGCCATCAAATTTCTGTCATAGCCCTAGCAAAAGACAACAGAGAAGAAAAACACTTCTGTCTCCTCTGGGCTAAATGATGACAGACTTTTGAATTTTAGACTTCATATTCATTAGAAAAATGCATACTAACACAAATCTTGTTATTCTAGTTGATTTATGACCTATAAATGCTATTTTTTATGCTTTTTCTGATTAACCAGCCATTGATTTATCCAGCCTAAGGTCCAGTCCCAGCGAGACTGGATAAGAGGGAGTCTACTGTACTGCTTTTAGTAGATGGGCATTATAAGCACTTAGAAACCTCAGCACATATAATGCTGTAAATATTTGTATTAACATAAAAGATGAAGAATTCGCGTTATCTCAATTGTACCTACAATGCATTACAGATTAGGCATCCAACTAAGGACCTTTTCTGTATGCTATTTTACCTAAATTTCTATGTCAAATCCAGGTTTCTGTACTGCATGCTATTATGTACTTCTCAAGTTTCTGTCATTGCCACTGAGGCCTCGGATTATGTGGATTCTTGGACCTAATCACTCCCTTGGCTAACACACTGACATAAAATAACATCAAATAAAATAAAAGGTTTAAAGCCTGACTATGTGCTAGACCATCTGTGTTTGATTAGCATCCTGGGCACTTCAGGTACTATCTGGACAGGGAAATGAATGAAGAGACTGAGCTTATTCACTCCTCATGGGGGGTGAAGGCATGTGCCCTCGGATCCATACTTCACTTATCTTCTTCTTTGGGGACAGAAGACAGATGACAGCATCTGACATTTTAGGGATAATATCAGTCATGGAATCAGGTGATAAACCTGCACAGATTATCAACGTACACCCAACTATTGAGAACATGTGGGCTTATACATAGGAGATTATGACTTAAAGCAAAAAGACCTCTGATGTCTGCCTGGATAACACCATGGCTGTGATTTCTCCACATAATAGACTGATCAAGTGATAGCCATGGTGGTGGTGCCCTAATGGTCAGCAGGCGTGCGCGAGCACACACACACATGCACACAAAAGTGGCAAAAAAAGTTTTTTAGCATTTACATACATTTCTTTCATGCTACTGGTAGCATTCTCATAATTGTACTGTTAACTTACGGAACAATTGTCTTATTTATAAAATCTTATATAGCATATGAAACAAATTGCTTACAATAACAACCTAATGACTAAACAGTCAGGAGTGTAAACATTTGAAGGAAGATCTTTAAAAAAATTAGATCAAGAGATAAACTGGAAAAAGTGGAAACCAGCAAAAGCAAAACATACCATAATGAGAACCACTAACAAACCAGGTGCACAGACTGCAAGAAGTTATGCCTCTGTAGGACTGGGCCTTGCAGGTATAAGCAGGAGTTGTGGGTTCTCTAAGACTTCTTACTCATTCACTTTGCATTACTGCATACAATTAAAAATGAAATGTATGAAAATTTAATCATTACAATACAGTAGTCATGGCAGTACCATGTGCTAAAGACAAGGTGGGGTTTGACAGTGAGGCACCTATACAAACAAGACACTATGGTAGCTTTATGAAGATAGAGTGCTTAAATAATCCTTAAAGGTGAGGTATGTCCTCTTGTTGGTGCATCACTAAGCATTCAACAAAAATCAATAAGTAAAGTAGTCTACTGTCAATTTAACCTCAAACACAAGTGCTGCACTTTGTTATAATTCTGTATTATATTTCTCTTGATGGCAGAAAGCGAGAATAATTATCAACACTGTCCTTGTAACTGACTAATGTTCTATCTTTCCTCATACATTTTTCCCTCTGCCCAATTCCTTCTTCAGTACCTCTGTAGATTCTTTCTCAACTACCCATTCTGTCAGTAAATACCATGAGTCCAAAACTCCCATATGAAAAACTACTTTCAGAGATTCAGAAAACAGTTATCAGTAATATCAGCTGTCTGTGCCCCATATTTCCTTCCTCTATGCTTCCTGTTAAGAATGACCACCTCACATTTTCACAACATGCTCTTGTGTGTCACTGTCATGACCCCTATTCTCTTCTAGTCTCAGGTGAGAACTTTTCATCTCTTATTATATTTCTTCTCTTCTGAAATTGCCCAACACAAAAACTCTGACCAATCAAACATGAAGACATCCAGTTCCTCAGTCCTAAGCCCAACCCATTCAATTTTCCACTCAGCCTCCCGTGTGTGAGAAAAGCCGAGCTGAAAGCCATGTAGAGATCTATCTATACTTTCACGTCAAGTGTTCTAGCAAATAGCTCAAAAACAAGCTAAATCAGTTTTTACTGATGGCATGTTCTAGATGAAAACCTATGCTGGCTGTTGTCCTGGAGACACTTGCTCTCTAGAAAGGATACCAGTCTTTTCCTCAGGTTTTCTTTCTGTCTCTTTCAGTGGCAGCACTGATACTGTTATTAAGCTAAAAAGCCTGTAGTACCCCAGATGTTTTTCAGCTTCTGCCCCTACTGGGTATCATAAATGTTATCCCTCCAGTCACCTGACACATCTGCAGTCACCAGTACTCTGCTTAAGATATCTGTCACAGGACAAATCAACACATTTGCCAAAGTTCTGGGGACTCTGTAAGGAAGACCATCTGTTCTTTGATCATTATCCTCGATAAGAACAGTCAGCTTTCTCTGAAGCTTGTCAATCTCTATTTTTCTACCTTTCCACTGTTTACCTCATTCTGCTGCACCCTCTCTCATGGCACGGCACCCTCCCCTTGCTTCCTTTGTGAAAAATGAAAGATTCAATCAGTACTTCTATTTCAGTCTTCTTTTCTCCTTATCTTTGCTTAGCCAGGCCAGTTCTGTCCTTCCCTCCCTTCCTCCTCAGTTACACACCTAAAAAGAAAATACAGGGGTGCCATTAATGCCCAAAGTATCACAGCAAGTAGGGCAAAGTCAAATAGCTCACAAGCAAAACACACCAAACAATGCAAATGCTGATCATGCATCAGGGAACACTGGCCAGCAAAGGTATGCTGAAGTCATACCACACAACTTGGACAGGCAAGCAGGACAATACAATGTCTCCCAGCTGACAAAGAAGTTGGTAGGCACTCCACTGGAATGAGCACAGTGTGGCAAGCAGCACTTGAGGGAGAGAAGTAAGTAGCACATGCGGGCAATGAATCAAGTGCATATTTTATTAGAAGCTCTGTGAGGGAAATTACAGTTGTGTAAAATCTTACCATAACAGTAGATATTGTAGTTTTAACTGTTGCAGTACTCCTTACCAAAGATATAACCTGCCGAAGATAGCCATACATCCAGCCAACATATGAAAGCCTTACTGCCTTCCAAGCACCATATGTCAGAAGTATGTCCTATGTCCAAGGTGTAAGGCACTTAACTGATGTACAAGTGCCTAACAGTCAGAAATGAATTCCCTGTGGAGAACCAGAGCACCCCAAGTGGAGGAGAAAATATGATATATGGACATCCAGAAGGGGGAGAAAGAAGGGCCCTTCAGCCACAAGGTATGGAAAAACCGAAATGGGGGAAGGAATACTGCAACAGTTATCAGCATGACATCTAGTGAAATGTTTATTACACAACTATACTTATCATGGTTGTAGTATTCCATAAGAAATATTATTAAGATATCTACCAAAAAGATACTACTAAAGCTACTGTAGAAGGTGTGAGGAGGAAGCAATAGAACAGCCCTCCAAGGAACCAAGAAACACAACCCTGGCAAATCCAGCTCTGGCCCTAGGAACTAAATACCACAAAGTGTTTAGTAAAAGTAGACCAAAAGCATTCAGACCTTTGAAAAAAGCATCAGAAGACACTAACGCTCTGGTTAAACAACCACACCATGAAAGGAATAAGAAAAATAAATGGCCTTAGGAATCTAAGAGGAGATGGTTTGCTTAGAAACAGCTAAACCCAATTTCTTGGCATGAAAACAAACACAAAGTTGCTCATATGTCGTAACATCTTTAGTCTTAGCCAAATAATATCTCAGCTGTCTATGCAAGTCCATTGAATGTAGAACCCTCTCACCCCCACTCTGAATGGGGAGAAAGAAAGAAGGATGATGAATGGCCTGATTCAAAGACAAGTCACTTACCACTTTACGCATAAAAGAACAAATAGTCCAAAGAGATACTCTGGCTCTATTAAAAACCTGAAAACAAGACAATCTTCCAGATACACAATTTCAAAGTAGAAGCAGCAGATGATTCAAGAGGTGGCTGAGTCAACTTTTCAAGAACAAAATTAAGGTTCCAAGAAGGAGGAATTGGCATTCTTGGAGGCTTAATATGAAGGACATTTTTCATAAATGTTTAACTTCAAATCTAGATGAAAGTGGTAGATAAAGTAAAAACTGCTGCCAAATGAGCTTTAACAGATGAGGGTGCCAGACCAGAATTTAACTCATACAAATAAGAAAGAACAGTAGAAATTCCTATTAAAAGAAGGTCATGTTTATGTTTGTGACACTAAACTGAAAATCTCTTCCACTTGACAACATAGGATTTTCTACTACTGGGTTTTCTGGCCTCCTGAAAAACCAGAAGCACATCCTCAGAAAACTAGTGTCAAAAAGAATCAAAAACCTATCATCCAAAAAGTCAAATGTAAGGTAAGATGATAAGGGTGAATGAGAGAGCCCTTGTCCTGTCTAAGGAGATCCATCCTGTGAAGTAACTTGCGATGATTGCCCCTGGTCAGGTGAAATAGAAGTGGAAACCAGTTTTGTCTGGAACAAACTTCTGGGCCTGTCCCACATGATCTTGTGTAACCACTGACAACAGAAGAAGATGGGGATAAGCAAACAGGAACATCACTTTCCAAGAAAAAGAAATGGCATCCAATTCCAAGCCAGAAAACTTGGCACTCTAGAACAGAAATTGGGAAGTTGTTTAGAGAAAGGCAACAAGGTCTACTAGAAGAGTACCTCCTCTGATGGCCAATGTCCAGGAAAATCCTTCTGGTGAAGTATACTCCTTTGAAGATCTGTCCTGGATATGCTCAAATTGTCTGCTACCAAACTCTGCTCTGAGGGAATATAAACTGATCAAATGATGGTGGATAGCAATGGTGAGACTGTGTGACCCCCCCCCCCCTGCTTGTTTATGTACCACATGACAGTGGTGTTGGCTGTGAAAAACCTGAGATTAATGGGAATCTAGAGGGAATGCAAAGCCTGAAGAGCTAATACCAGAACTTTATCTCCTTGTTGTTGATATGGCCCAGATGAGATTAACCCCCTTGACCCTGGTGGTATTGGATGAAATCCTCCAAATCAGCTCTGAAGCATCTGTAAACAGCTCCTGGAAAGGGAAAGGAACCTGAAATGGAAGGCCTAGATTGAGAGAAATCTGGTGAAACTCTTTTCTGAGGCAAGGCAAGAGAGGAATAAGAGTCCACAGAATGACAATGATGTAGCTAAATTGTGTTGAGATACTACTTCCTTATGTAGAGGCTGGTGAAAGAAAAAATCTGAAATGATGGAAACCGTGAGCCCAGGGTTCATTGAAACTCTCTTGCAGACACCACCTGTAAAGGAAGAGGCTGGAAGAAAGCTGTCATGGAGAGGATTGAGACAATGAGATGAACAACTCACAGACTAAATTCAAAAACAGCTTTCAGACTGGCTCCCAAGAAGTTCTGGGGATTACGCTCTCATATACCACTTACATACCTTAATCCTTGGATGTAAGACATATGATGACATATGTGTCACATACAACACATGGTAGGGCCTAAAGCTTTGGAATGCTGGCCTGACATACTGTTATCCTTGGCAGGATACCCCTTTGTCAACGAACTATGCAACAAAGATAATGAAGGCAAAAATGTGTGACATGCGAAGGCAAAATGTGTAGCACAGCTGTTAAATGTGGTACTGGTAAGTGTCTTGGGTTCAGTACTACAATGCTGAGGCAAGGCAATTAATTACAGTACAGATAACACACTACGAAGAAGGAAACTTGAGTCACCAACAGAAACAATATTATAAAGCATATACAATATAATAAAATAGATTGTTATGGTTTAGACCCCAATAACCTTTAAGAAGTAGTTGGTCTACACGTGACTCGCTCCAGCAATGATTGAGGTCATTATATATATCTCATTAGACATGAAACTATTACTGTAAGATTTATCTGTTTTCACTAATTGTGACTGATGTATATGAATATACTACTATTAATTAAGACTCACTGCATTTTGTATCTAAATATACTTTATAAACTTTGTAGTTTTTTTGTTACATTATTCATGTGTGTGGAGCTTTTCTCCCTGGGCCTCCACTGAAAATGGACCTATGTCCAGTTGACTATCCTGGTTAACAAATGTAAAATAAATATATATGTATATGTATATATATATATATATATATATATATATATATATATATATATATATATATAGAGCCAGCTATCACAATTATTTTATTAGCTCTGCTACTCTGTCATGAAATATCCATAAGCAATCACAAACAGTACCTAGAACTCTCTGTATACCTATTTGTCAGCTGCAAAACTTTGTCACATACATAAAGTAAGGCAAAGGACTTTGTTCTGGCACGGATGTACACAAATGCCCTGAACATAGGCAGAGTTCATTTATGTAACACAACCCTGATTTTATTAACTAGTGATTCTTAGTGATGATGCTCAATCAAAGTTTATTCTCTCGTAAGTCAAACTGCTAAAATCAAACAATTCTGAGCAAAGTGAATAGTTTTTCCTCAAATATGGTACATATTTCACTTTTTCTCACACACATACACATTAGCTGCTGGAAATAAAGCAATCTTTGGGTATACGCAGAAGTTTGCTACTTCTTAAAGCCAAGCTTCTCCTATCTCGTACAACTTTCCTCAGTACATCTATAAGCAGCTCCTTTTTGTGTGTGCTATGAAACTCAATGCAGGTGCAGCTTAATACTTCTGCAGTTGTTCTGATAAATAAAATTAAATGCTGCAGCATTAACTTTAACTATAATAAATGCCTACAGTATCAGCTTCAACTGTAATTCAAAATTATACATAGCAATGCTACAGAATCACACATATTTATAGTCTGCCTCTGAGGGACTTGAACCACAAGCATAAGAGAAATGTGTGAGCCTCTACAAAGGGTAATAACCCGAATACAGATGAACATCTTTGCATAGTCTTGTTTGCTACTACAGGTAACAGTTTCAAACCACATCTTAGTCTGCATCTGAATGTCAATAACTGTCAACATAGCAGTGATTTGCTATGGTCATACACTGTATCCTTCTTCCACTGCAGGACAGCCAGCAACTCATGAAGATGAACATTAGGGTGGCAAAGCAACACATGGACATGCCCATGCCAAGCTTCCGCTGTGTTCATGCTGCACAAGAAAGAGGCAGTGAAGGATAGGGGCAGCCTTTTCATTCCATGGTGCCTAATACAGTAATTCATTGGATGTTTGCAGAAATGGGCAGTGAAGGACAGCGCAGCCTAGTGGTAGTCCACAAAGGTCAACACTTTTAGAGGGCAGCAGCATTATCTCCAGCAGCTCTGCCCTCCTTTATAAAAAAAAGCAAAGGCTTTAACTGTGTGTGTGTGTGTGTGTGTGTGTGTGTGTGTGTGTGTGTGTGTGTGTATGTATGTATATATATATATATATATATATATATATATATATATATATATATATATACACACACACACACACATACATAAGGCAGGCATTTGTGTCATATATTGTAGCCAAGTGCTGTTTCTGCAATTGCTGCCACAGTATCTGCCTAAAATGGAGAAGGCAGCCTTTCATGGTGGTTTCATATAGGTGCTCCTTGACAGTTCTGATGGCAGCTATTTCAAAATCTGTAAGGGTAAAAATAGCTTCTATGTCTTTGCCAAATTCTATGCATAACAGAAGAATGTATGTCCAGAGTGCTCCATGCACATACAGTGATGTCTTGCTCATGACAACATACACAAATGGGGGCAGTCTCTTGGATATAAATGTGCTTAACTAACTGTGCATAGAACACAGCTGCCAGCAAACAGCAGTTTGGGTGAGGAAGGCACTGTTGGCTAGAACAAAAAGTTATGTACTCACCATAACATTCAATGTATGTAGTCCATCTTGCCTCACATTCTTACTTACCATGGGTTCGGAGCCAAACCTCAGTTCTGACTCAGCCATACTCTAGCTTGAATTCTTTCAATTGGCTGGGCTAAGAGGTATCCCATGCTGCACTACTCCCTTTCCCCAGATCTTGTTTGCTGCAAGCTCAATCAATCACCCTCCATACACATAATACATAGAGAAGAAAAAACATTTCAATAATAAAAGGCGTACTGAAACCAGAACTAACCTTTAGGTCCTCCAGGATGGGGGAAGACGGGAGGGTAAGTAAGAATGTGAGGCGAGATGGACTACATACATCGAATGTTATGGTGAGTACATAACTTCTTGATGTTATGTATTCCAATCTTGCCTACATTCTTACTGTGGGACAGCGTCCCCGGCACCTGAACCCTGGGAGGCTCAGTGGAAAATACTCCTGAACACTGTGGAACCAAAGGAAGGTCTGCCTCTGGATACCAAATCCAATTTGTAGTGAGTAATAAAGGTGTGAGGAGATGCCCATGTAGCCACAGCACAAATATCATCCATAGACATCCTGGCCTGAAATGCTGTAGAGGTAGACATTGATCAGGTAGAATGAGCCTTTACTCTAAATGGTAAATCCTTAACACCTGAGGCATAAATGAAGGAAATACAACTAGAAATCCATCTAGATAAGGTCACTTTGGAAACAGGAGACCCAATCCTATTTTCTGAAAATGAGACAAATAGCTGATCCGATTTTCTAAGATCCTTCATTCTATGCAAATAAAAATGCAACTGTCTGTGAACATCCAGATGGTGAAATTTAAATTCTGTCTTATTAGAAAACTCTGGAAAAATATGGGCAGTTCAATGGATTGGTTAAGATTACTAACAGAAGCCACTTTCGGCATAAAGGAAGGGTTTGGTCTGAGGGAAACCCTGTCCTTGTGAAATATCAAGTAAGGTGGTCTGATTGACAAAGCTTGGAGCTCCGAGATACGTCTAACTGAAGTGATGGCTACCAAAAAGATTGTCTTCCAAGTCAAATATTTAAATTCACAAGTAGCTGCAGGCTCAAAGGGGGATGAAGCGAGACATTGTAGCACAAAATTTAGGTCCCAAGGCATGACCGGGTCAAAGACTGGAGGGCGAAGCAGCATAGTGCCCTTCAAGAATGCCTTACAAATTCTATGCGCCATTAGACTGGGTTCATTAGCAACGTGAAAAGTGGAAATAGCCGCCGACTGGGCTTTAATGGTCGCGGCTGCTGACCCCTGGTTGAAAAGCATGGAGAGAAATTCCAGAACTGAAGAAATTGGAGCTGTATAAGGATCAATTTGTCTTGCATGAGCCCAGATGGAAAATCTTTTCCATTTACTGGAATAAATCTTTCTAGTTGAAGGCTTATGGGAAGACGACAGAATATGAACCACTTCCGGAAAAAAATGATGAAGCCTCAATAGTGATGGAAGTGGAGTAGCCAGGCTGTCAACCGGAGGGTCTGAAGAGACGGATGGAACTGCCCTGACATATGAGTCAGTAGATCTGGCTGTGGGTCCAGAATCCAGGCGGTGTCCATGAGATAGGGATGGAGAAAGGGGAACCAAATTTGACGAGGCCAGTGTGGAGCTATCAGAATCATTCTGTTTCCAAAGGATTGCGCTTTCTGAATAACCTTTGTCAGCAGAGGAACAGGCGGGAAGGCATAAAATAGACCGGAGGGCCATTCGTGAACTAGTGCGTCCCTGGGTGACTCCCCCTGGGGGGATAAGGGTGAAGTAGCTGTTGCACTTGGCATTGAGGGAACTGGCAAATAGGTCGCAGCAAGGCTGACCCCATCTGCAGAAAATCTGCTCTGCAACTTGACTGTTCAGGGACCACTCATGAGGCATCAGAATAGCTCTGCTCAACCTGTCGGCAATCACGTTGGACTTATCCGGAATGTGTGCTGTTACAAGAAAATGTTGGGAAGACACTGCCCACTGCCACACTCGAATGGCCTCTCTGCAAAGGGGGTACGACTTGGTTCCTCCCTGCTTGTTCAGATACCATATCACCGACATATTGTCTGAGTGGATCGCAATTGTCCCGAGAGGAAGAAAGCTCTGAAGTGCTTGCAACGCTAGTAGCACTGCTCTCA
Source organism: Protopterus annectens (assembly GCF_019279795.1). Lineage (NCBI taxonomy): Eukaryota > Metazoa > Chordata > Ceratodontiformes > Protopteridae > Protopterus > Protopterus annectens. The sequence goes on along the minus strand of NC_056731.1, from coordinate 610,807,356 downwards.
TCTCCAAGATATTGATATGCAGATGTATCTCATGTTCCTGCCACGTACCTTGGACTGTCTTGCTGAGATAATGCCCCCCCCCCACCCTATCTGGGAGGCATCCGTGGTCACTGTTGCAACAGGAGGGGATGGGACGAAGGGTTTTCCCGCACTGAGGTTGCTGGTGTGAAGCCACGAGCGTAGATCTTGCTTGCACTTGTCTGTGATCATTATACGATGAGAAAGCAGAAGATGTTGTAGAGACCACTGGGCGAAGAGCAGCCACTGAAGGAGCCTCATGTGTGGCCTCGCCAGAGGAACCAGCATAATTGTTGCAGCCATTGTTCCTAAGAATTAGAGAACCGTTTTTGCCTTCACTTTTTTTAGAGGGAGCAACGCGTACACCTGTTGTTGCAAACCCTGAATCCTTTCTTGTGGTAAAAATGCCCTCATGTGCGCCCTCGGCGCCTATAAAGGTGACACACTGCGTGGGCAACAAGGCAGACTTTTCCCAGTTTAGAGTGAGACCCAATTGTTGACACAGCTTGATAGTGGCGTCTCTGGTCTGTAGTAGCAGATGCCTGGTGTTGGCAGAAAGGAGCCAGTCATCTAGGTATGGAAACACCTGGAATCCCCGACATCTCAAGTGAGCCGTCACCACTGCCATACATTTGGTGAACACCCTGGGGGCTGTGGTGAGACCAAAGGGCATGGCAAGAAATTGAAAATAACTGGCTCCCAGCCAGAAGCGTAGATGACTTCTGGATGCCCTGTCCATCTTTATATGGTAGTAAGCATCCTTGAGGTCAGTGGAGCACATCCACACTTCTTTTCCCAACAATGGGAGAATAGATTGCAACGTGACCATTTAGAAGTTGGACTTCTTCACGTGGAGGTTCAAGTGGCTGAGATTCAAGATGGGTCTCGGGTCCCCTGTTCTTTTCGGCACCAAAAAGAATCTGGAGTAAGTCCCTAATCCGATCTGGTCTGAGGGGACATGCTGGATGGCTCTTTTCTCTAGCAGCTTTATAACCTCTGAAGCTGCAGAATCCCTTTGACTGGGTGGAACATCTGGGATTCTTTTGATTGGTGGGGGGGAGAAGAGAAGGGAATGTGATATCCTCTGGAAACTATTTTTAATACTCACTGGTCCTGGGTGATGTCCTGCCAGGCTTCTGAGTATAGTGAAATGCGACCCCCAACTGGCTCCGGAGACTCGCAGTCGGGCCTCCCATCAGAAGCACTGGTAGGGAGAACCACGAAAGTAGTTGCGATCTCCCTGGTTACGCTGGCCCCCTCTGCCTCTAGGGCAGCATCTACTTGAGTTACCACCCCCTCCCCTGCCTCTGGAGGGGGAATCACTTTGTGTGTCATGAAAGAACCTCTGTGATTTCTTGAACCACATTTTCCCAGTCTTCTGGACCTTGGGATAAGGTCTAGAAGGCATGGAAAAATGGACTCCCACGGCAGACAGAGTTTTTCCCTCTTGCTCGCACCTAGAGAGAGGGTATATACTTTGGTTCAGAACAACGAGGAACCATCAAATGGGGCATTGGTGAATGTAGACTTGAAGGCCTTTGCGAAATTACAGAGGCGCATCCAGGAGTGTCTCCTGAGAGAAACTCCGGAACTCGCTGCCCTACTCGCTCCTTTGGCTGCGTAAGAGATCAGCCTCATGGAGGAGTTAGCAATAGAATTTAGGGTATATATCTGAGCGTTGACTTTCTGAGCCACTGCATCAGAAACATTACCCTGCAGAGAATCTCCAAGCTCTTTCAGGAGATCTCTTTGGAGCCATGTAATTCAGCGACCGCAGAATAAAGGCCGCTGAAGAAAACATATGCTTCCCATGGTCCTAGACTCCTTGTTAGGGGAATGGACAGCAGATGAAGTCTCAGCCAGTTCCTTCTTGGTGGCCGCAGCCACCACCATGGCATCTACTGGAACGCCCTTCATGAGAAACTCTGTCAGTGGGGGCGGACCGAAATTTTTTGGGTCTCCTGGGGACTGGTTTCACAGTGTCAGGGGTTTCCCACACCCTTTGACAAACCAGATCCAGAAGTTCGTCGAAGGGTGGAGAATCTCAGGAGGTGGAGGGTTGAGCCCCAAAGGCCTTCAGGAACACCGACTCCTCCTCAGAGGGGGGTTTAGAGGGCCAGTCGCCTCTCTGCTTCAAGATCTCTAGGATATCAGAGAAAGAGATATCCTCATAGGACGACTTGTGGGACCCCTCTGATTCCTCGAGGTCGGTGTCCGACGTGAGAGACTCTTCCTGGGAGTCGATGTGCTTCCTCTTGCATGTTCTTTTTCTGGGTGGCTCTTCAGGCAAAAACTCTGGGCGGCCCTCAGAAATATGGGGACCACTCATGGAGGTATCCTGAGGCTGTGGGTCTCTGCTGTCCAAAGATAGGGGGCGATCAGAGACCGATACCGGAGCTGGAGGGGGCAGAGTGTCAGTGCTGTATGATGCAGCTGAGGACCTGGCCAGCACGCTCCGCATGACCTCAAAAGCTGGTCCCCCCAGCTCCGAAGATTGACCAACCGTGGAAGACCTCAGAGCAGAAGGGATAAGGTCTGAAGCCGAAGCAAGGGTCAGGATCACCCAAGCCAAAACAATGAGAGGGAGGCTAGGAGCCAAAGAGCATCCCGAGACATCCCCCTCGGGTCCGACTGAGGAACCCTGAGTCCTGGACCCAGTGGAAGAAGCCGACGGGGTTGGAGCTGAGATTGGAGCCGATAAGCCAGGATGGGCTATCGGAACCAACCTAGAAGCATCAGACGGCACCAACCACTCTGGCTCTGAAGGCTGAGATTTGCTCAGAGGAGGATCTATCGATGATGGATGGGTGACGGGCTCTGGAGCCGAAAGCAATTTAGCCAGCACCGGTGATTGGAGCAGTCTCTGCACCACTCTACCCACATCCACATCAGAGAGAGTCCTGGAGGACCTAGAGGACAAGGTAGGAGATTTAGACCTCCTCTCTGAAGGAGACTTGCGAGGAGGAGAAACTGGTCTAAAAACTGGAGACCGGCTCCGAGCTAGTATCTTCGTCACCGGCTCCGAGAGGCTGGGAGCTGATGTAGGTTCTGTCTATTCAGAAACTTCCTTCAGCACCGAAGACAGTGGAGCCAAGGATGCCATAGTAGACTTGGTAACTTTCTCCGGAGGCTCCGATAAGACTGACGGAGCCGGAGATCATTTTTTTGCTTTGGAGGTTTTGGGACTTAGCACTCGAAGACCTCTCCAAATCTTCCTCGAAGGAGTGTTTCAGTAATCCCTTCAGAATTAGTTTGTTCTTCCTTTCTTGAAGAACACGAGGGCTGAATGCATGACAGAACGCTCAAGACTCCTGAGGGTGGATAGTTCCCAAACAATAAACACACACAGAGTGCCCATCAGTAATCGACATCTTATACCCACATTTACAACATTTCTTAAAGCCCGAAGGCTTATGTTCTTTTGTATCCTTGGACATGGTCGGCAGGACACTAGACACAGCACAACAGTCAAAACTGACACCAGCAACAAAGCGCGGGAACTAGACTCTAAATAAACTGCAGACACCACACAAGGACCTCTAACTTAAATGGCCCTGACAGGAAACAAGGAGAAGGACTAGGTCCTCTAACTTAAACGTCCCTAGCCCGGAGGGATATGTACCTAACAAACAAAATGAACACAGAAGGGAAAACAGATAACCAAAGGAGGACTAGGTCCTCTAACTAAAATGGGCCTAGCCCGTTGGGAGATAGTTGACGGGATACCAAGACAAAAACTAAGTCAAAGGCCATGAAAGGCCGCACAAAATAGCTTCCACAAACCAACAACACACACACCTAGCTATGAAAATAGCTTTTGGCGCAACAATTTTAGTCAAAGAAGACAAAAGTTATACTTAGCCACAGCCAAGAGCGAGACCACGTCTGAGCTTTACGAGCGGCAAACGAGATCTGGGAAAAGGGAGCAGTGCAGCATGGGATACCTCTTAGTTCAGCCAATTGAAAGACTTTGAGCTAGAGTATGGCCGAGTCCCCACGGTAAGAATGTAGGCGAGATTGGACTACATAACATCAATATGTTATCTAGCTAGACCCATGATGTCATTTTCCATGATGACAGCATGACTGCTATCAAGACTTCTTCCATAACGTGCATTTTCTGGATAAAGGTGAATCTCTGCATGGGATACTGCTCAGACCTGATCTCCCACAACATCAGTGGTGTACTGCCATGGGTGCCCTGTATCCTATGGCATGTCCCAGAGATTTCTCTCACTCATGTAGTGAAAGTCATGGTAAGCACATCTCTGTCTGTGTAGTACATCTTGCAGGGTTGGAGTAGGATGTACAGTGAAATAGTGGCCCTTTCTTTGCCACAGGTGCAATGGCCACAATGGATACTTGCTGATGGGTTACAGCTCTAACCAACTCAATTACTTGGGTGTTGTCACAACCCTGACCACCTAGATTTTAAGCACTTCTGGACACATGCCCAATACTCCTGGTCCCTGCTGATCCTTTAAATAATAGAAGTATTCATCTACCACCATTGTTTGCATTCCTCTCTGGGACTAATTGAATCACTTCAAGGACATCACATCAGAGAGGAATACTATTACTATTATTTAAAAGAAAAACATTTAAAAGAAGGATCATTTTTTCTGTACTGCATGTGCTTCCACAAGTTAACTGAGTGATGTAGTACTCAGTATTCTTTTACTTTTGTTTCTGAGGCTGACAAGCCTACACTGAAACAACATTTCTACCCCCATATGAAAACAGCAGGAGGAAATGAAAGAATTTTAGGTAGCATAGCTACATAAGTAACCTTGGATCTATTAATAATATTACATCTGCCTAAAAAACTGCTGATATATCTAAATTTAAAAATGTCATGTATATTCACAATGTAAAGCATAATCTATTATTTTCAACTTGCATAAATGCTGCTAAAAGTTTGAATTGATTGTTGATAGGTAGATATATTCTCTAAAAATTAAACTAGGAATGTATGACCACAGCAAAGTACAAACCTGATTATAATTACTATATTTAACTTACATACCTTATTAGTTCAAAGGTTATTATGAGGCAACTATCAAGAAGGTAATAATTAACCCAGCCAGTGGCATTTCCTACAACTTACTACCCCTTTACATATGGACTGAGGGGATACAGCAAGGTTTTAGTTTCCTATCCATTCATTAAGGTTGTATTTGAAAAGTGTTACTGAGCTAATTTGTATGATATACAAGTAAAGGCTGTTCTATAGGAGAGGAATTCTTTGTGGGAGACCCACTTGCAGGTTCTGTTTATGTTGAGGTGGAGGTTTAGGTCTCTTGTATGGGCGTTTGTGGTAATGCAGGTTTTCTGAACATGGAGGATAGTGTTGCTTGAAGCACTGTACACCTGGTAGGGTTCACCCCATGAGAGTATGAATGAGACAGAGCTTTAAGGTATTCAACACAGGTCATGGAGCTCAGGCTTTGGATTTTCTTGGTGAGGGAATGTTAGGGCCTTTCAAGTTGGGTCATATGTCCAAGACAGTACATGCTCAAATGAGTATTGCATTATAACAAGTTACCTTTAGTTTATCGAATGCCCACTTCACCAACACTAACTTTGCAAATACATCACATTACTGACAAATGGAAAGCTGACATTTCCAGCACGGTAAGTAACCATTTGGCCATCTACCTGAACTTTGCCCCTTACCCCCGCGGTAGTGCGTTCTTGGAGTTGTTATATTTATTAAGGGGGTGTGGGGGCATAGCCCCCCACATCAGTGGGTTTGTTTTATTGGTAGTTCCTGAAGTCGTGATGGCCAAACGGTTACTTACTGTGCGAGAAAAGTACAGTTTTGTACCTACCATAAATGTAGATGTTCGAGTGCTAATACAGCTGCAGTAATCACAGATGGGTTTTCTGCCGTCAGGCGGGTCCTCGGTCGGCCAAATTCCAAAGTCTAGGTCCGGCGTCGGTTGTTGTCGCTTTCTTTCCTGACGTCAGTGAGGCAGGGGTATATAAGACACAGCCGACGCCATTTTCTTCAGTCTTTCTTGCCCCAGATGTCAGGTGCCCCCAGAAGGAAGGCAATACATAAATTATATTTATATACATGCAATGCAATATAATCAAAAATCAGTAGTTGCAAGCAAATATACCATAGAAGGATAACCTAATCAGGTTGTATGAAGAGGGGTTAGGCCCTAGGCCTTTACCAAGAGGGGAAGGAGGGAGGGAAAACTGTACTGCAGCTGTATTAGCACTCAAACATCTACATTTATGGTAGGTACAAAACTTTACTATGTTCATCGTGCATACAGCTGCAGTAATCACAGATGGGTAGAATCCCAAAGCTACGCACAGGGTGGTAGGCACTAGGTGGAACTGGGATGAGCCAGAATGCCCTGTAACACAGCAGTGGCAAAGCCTGCTCTAGTTTTGGAATATAAAGGCAGGTGGCAGTGTTTTGTGAAGGTATGCACAGAACTCCAAGTGACTGCCTCCAAAATATCTTTGGTAGAAACTCCTCTGAGGAAGGCTGTAGAGGTAGCTGTGGCCCTGGTGGAGTGGGATCTGATGCCTGTAGGGACAGATTTTCCATGATAGGAGTAACAAAACTGTATGCAGTGGCCTATCCATTTTGAAATTGTCTGTTTGGTAACTGGCTTCCCTTGAGCTCCTACAGCATAGGACACAAAAAGTTGTTCTGATTTCCTGAAAGGCTTTGTTCTGTCCAAATAATAACGTAGCTGTCTATGGATGTCTAAGGAGTGTAGCAGCCTTTCCCCTTTGTTTTGAGGACTGGGGTAAAAGGTAGGTAAGTGTATGGCTTGATTTAAAGCTACCCTGGATACCACTTTAGGCATAAATGTCGGGTTGGTTCGAAGGGAAACCCTGTCCTGATGGAAGATGAGAAAGGGCTGCACAGCCATGAGGGCTTGTAGTTCCAAAACCCTACGAGCTGAGGTAATGGCCAGAAGGAAGGCTGTTTTCCAGGACAAAATCAGCACAGATCCTCGTGGTGGCCAGCAGAGTAATCCAAGCTTCAGAGAGCTAAAAAAGCGACTTTACCTGATTTAAGTATAATTTTTGTGGCTTTCCACTTCTATTTATCTAGCAACTGTATTTCGCCTGCTTGCTGATACATTGTTACTGTTTTTCTGCATCTATTCTGTTTTTGCACTTGTTTCTCAATTTGTTACTTTTAAAATCTGTAACTGTTGCATATTGTTTGTGTAGGCTGTGATAGCCGATTTATAGCATTTATAAGTGTTTACTGTATCTGTTTCTGCTTGTTTTCTGGAAAAAAAAAAAAAAAAAAAATATCTCATGTTTTACCTCCTTACTAAGCTAGAATAGTCCAGTTTCAGAGCTTGCTGATCCCTGGGCTTTGTTTGCAGTTCCTGTTACTGAATCTTTACCTAATTTGGAACAGAGGAAGTTCCCTTGCTTACCAGTGGGAGTGGGAAGCATTGAGCTGCCTGTTGGTCCAGTTTTGTGAGGTTTCAGCCAGCAACTTGTAGTTTATTGGTCGTTTTGGGCCAGTTCCTAGCTTCTTTCAGCCCCCTGATATAAAAAACGCTAAGCTGCTTTTTGGCTTGTACCTACTCAGCACAGATCCTCGTGGTGGCCAGCAGAGTAATCCAAGCTTCAGAGAGCTAAAAAATCGACTTTACCTGATTTAAGTATAATTTTTGTGGCTTTCCACTTCTATTTATCTAGCAACTGTATTTCGCCTGCTTGCTGATACATTGTTACTGTTTTTCTGCATTTATTCTGTTTTTGCACTTGTTTCTCAATTTGTTACTTTTAAAATCTGTAACTGTTGCAAATTGTTTGTGTAGGCTGTGATAGCAGATTTATAGCATTTATAAGTGTTTACTGTATCTGTTTCTGCTTGTTTTCTGAAAAAAAAAATCTCTTGTTTTCCCGCCTTACTAAGCTAGAATAGTCCAGTTTCAGAGCTTGCTGATCCCTGGGCTTTGTTTGCAGTTCCTGTTACTGAATCTTTACCTAATTTGGAACAGAGGAAGTTCCCTTGCTTACCAGTGGGAGTGGGAAGCATTGAGCTGCCTGTTGGTCCAGTTTTGTGAGGTTTCAGCCAGCAACTTGTAGTTTATTGGTCGTTTTGGGCCAGTTCCTAGCTTCTTTCAGCCCCCTGATATAAAACACGCTAAACGCGCGTTTTTTGGCTTGTACCTTCTCAGCACAGATCCTCGTGGTGGCCAGCAGAGTAATCCAAGCTTCAGAGAGCTAAAAAAGCGACTTTACCTGATTTAAGTATAATTTTGTGGCTTTCCACTTCTATTTATCTAGCAACTGTATTTCGCCTGCTTGCTGATACATTGTTACTGTTTTTCTGCATCTATTCTGTTTTTGCACTTGTTTCTCAATTTGTTACTTTTAAAATCTGTAACTGTTGCAAATTGTTTGTGTAGGCTGTGATAGCCGATTTATAGCATTTATAAGTGTTTACTGTATCTGTTTCTGCTTGTTTTCTGAAAAAAAAAAAAAAAAAAAAAAATATCTCTTGTTTTCCTGCCTTACTAAGCTAGAATAGTCCAGTTTCAGAGCTTGCTGATCCCTGGGCTTTGTTTGCAGTTCCTGTTACTGAATCTTTACCTAATTTGGAACAGAGGAAGTTCCCTTGCTTACCAGTGGGAGTGGGAAGCATTGAGCTGCCTGTTGGTCCAGTTTTGTGAGGTTTCAGCCAGCAACTTGTAGTTTATTGGTCGTTTTGGGTCAGTTCCTAGCTTCTTTCAGCCCCCTGATATAAAAAACGCTAAACGCGTTTTGGCTTGTACCTACTCAGCACAGATCCTCGTGGTGGCCAGCAGAGTAATCCAAGCTTCAGAGAGCTAAAAAAGCGACTTTACCTGATTTAAGTATAACTTTTGTGGCTTTCCACTTCTATTTATCTAGCAACTGTATTTCGCCTGCTTGCTGATACATTGTTACTGTTTTTCTGCATCTATTCTGTTTTTGCACTTGTTTCTCAATTTGTTACTTTTAAAATCTGTAACTGTTGCAAATTGTTTGTGTAGGCTGTGATAGCCGATTTATAGCATTTATAAGTGTTTACTGTATCTGTTTCTGCTTGTTTTCTGAAAAAAAAAACAAAAACAAAAAATATCTCGTTTTCCCGCCTTACTAAGCTAGAATAGTCCAGTTTCAGAGCTTGCTGATCCCTGGGCTTTGTTTGCAGTTCCTGTTACTGAATCTTTACCTAATTTGGAACAGAGGAAGTTCCCTTGCTTATCAGTGGGAGTGGGAAGCATTGAGCTGCCTGTTGGTCCAGTTTTGTGAGGTTTCAGCCAGCAACTTGTAGTTTATTGGTCGTTTTGGGCCAGTTCCTAGCTTCTTTCAGCCCCCTGATATAAAAAACGCTAAACGCGCGTTTGCGCGGTTTAGCGCGGAGCTGCTACCGTTGCACACTAGGGCAGCGCCGGTTAAGCAGATTTAAACTATTTGGGCTACCTAAATTCCACTCTTCAAATTTTCCCTTAAAGCTACCTTCCTCGAACTATACTACTGATCTAATCGTATACTATAACTAAAAAGATCATCTCTACTTGACTCCAAGTAGACTATTCTCTATCTGTTAAGCCTAGCACTTGCTCCTACAGTACTTATTACCTTGATACGGTGCTCTTGTCATAGATAGTACCCCAAAAAGGCAAACCCCCATTTCTCGGTCATCCACGTCCCCCGGAATCTTTTTAAAGTTTTTTGTCTATTCCTTCTAGCATGTCGAGGGATCAGTTGCTAGTGTCCTCTCCTGCTCAGCTGGTGAACCTGGGAATATTGAGGCAATGTTACAATTGCCTCATGTACACAGACAACCCTCTCCTCCTCCCACAAAACACAAATACATGCGAGAGATGCAACTATACAGCCAAACTGGAGGCTGAGCTCTCTCAACATAGGACTGGCAAGACCAGTCGGGAGGAGAAGGTTACCACACACACTATAGACCCAGTCTCACATAGTACCATCACAACCTCAAATCATACACATAAACACACAAAGACATACTCGGAGGCTCTGATCAAAATCTACCAAAACAGCAGAGGCCACCAAAGCAGACACCCAAACAACCACCACCTCAGAACACATCACCTGCAACACATAGACCTCACAGTCAGAGTGTCAAACAGTCACAGCCCTTAAGGCCAAACAAAATGCCAGACACACTAGTCATTGGTAACTCCATAGTCAGACACACTGACGTCCCGCTCACCAGACTGAGTAAGGAGAAGGTCACAGTAAGCTGCCTGTCGGGCGCTAGAATCTGCCACATAACGCAAGCACTCAGGTCTCTCAACAGCAGGTACAAATACGACTCAGTCATTGTCCACGCTGGTGTAAACGACCTGAGACGTACCTCCTTGGACTACATGAAAAGAGACATTGAGGAGCTCTCTGATTATGTAGCCCAGGCAGGTATGACCCTGACCTTGAGCAGTATCCTACCTTCACCAAGAATGATGCCACAATACACAGATAAGATGATCAGCTTTAACAATTGGCTTAAACACTGGTGTCATTCAAAGGGGATCCAGTGTCTGTCTGCCTGGGATGACATGCTGGACAAGCCACGCTTCGCAAGGGCGGCTTGCACCTGTCACCCTGGGATTCGGATATTGGCAAAGGCTCTTGCCACCCCATAGTGCCTTTTTAGGCAAGGCTCAAATTCTAAACCTACCACCCTAGAACACAAAAAGGAAAAAACTAAGGGTAATGCTGCTCAATGCCAGAAGTCTGAATCTCAAAATGCACGCACTCGAGGCCCTTCTCAGTATGGAGAACATCGATGTCTGTGCTGTGACAGAAACCTGGTTCAAGGCTCCTGAGAGCACCCCAGCACTATCAGGTTTTACCTCATATCATGCGTTCGCCCCAAAATCCGGACAATACCAAGAAAGGAGGGTGTATCCATATTCATCAAGGACTCCCACACCTCAAGACTGGTTGCAACGCACGATGCATCGGAGACCATCCAGGTGCAATTAACCATAGGCAAGACTGCTCTGCAAATTGTAGCATGTTACAGGCCACCCTCACAAACTCAGGAACCTCACATGGCCTTCCTGAAAACACTAGAGGGGATAAATGTATCACCAAACACCATCATACTAGGTGACTTCAACTACCCTAATATAGACTGGGAACACTACTCAAGCCCAAACACCCTAGCCCAAAAGTTCCTGGAATTCATAAACTCAAATGCCATGGAACAACTAGTTACCATCCCCACAAGAGGAGATAACATACTTGACCTCATCATCACGAACATGGGAGCACAATGTTCAACACCGAAGTATACCCCTCACTGGTGAGATCAGATCACAAACTAATCTCGCTGGAGGTCCTCATCCCACCCCACCTGAAATAAAAAGACCACAGTAAAGAACTTCTCAAAAGCCGACTTCACACTTCTAAAGACTAGTGTGGTCTCCTTTAAGGCCCCGAGCGGCGGAAAACAGTACACAAGCCGCTGAATCACTTACAAATGCCTTCTACCAGCACCTGCAGGACTGCATGGATAAGGCAATCCCAAGCAAAACAAAGACTCTCTGTACCAAAGGCAAGCGTCAGTCTGGTGGACCCCAGCCATAAACAAACTCTACAACAAAAGGAGAAAGCTACTACAAGATAGAGCAAAATCCTTAAAAGGTAAGACACCCTTGATCACTATAAGATAAAAACTAAGAGCTCTCATAAAATCATCCAAAGCAAATTTTGAGAGAAAAATAGCTAAAGACTCAAAAGACAATCATAAGGCCTTCTTTAGCTATGTTAGAAACCTGGGAGGAAACTCCCAGATATGCTCAGAACTAGTTCAAAATGATGTGAAGATTACTGATCCTACGGACATTGCCAACATACTGGCTGACAGGTTCAGTGCAAACTTCTCCCCCCCCACCCCCCCAAAAGGAGAGATATCTATACCAAATGATTGCAGCCCCCAAACATCTCCAACGCCCAAGTGAGAACTGCTCTCTCCAAAGCAAAAAACACAGCATCCATGGGACCTGATGGTGTCCCCGGCTGTGTGCTCCACGAACTCAATGAGGAATTAAACCCACAGCTAGGACAGCTGTTTAATCAGAGCCTTACCTCTGGAGTGGCGCACTGCAACTGTGGTCCCACTTCACAAAGGCGGTGCCTCCACCGACCCTGGAAATTACCGGCCCATTAGCTTGACAAGCCTTATCTGCAAAGCCATGGAGAGGATCATAATGGACCTCATAAATAAAGACATAGGAATTTGCAGACTTTGGATCCAACCCAGTTTGGCTTTGTCAAAGGCAGATCATGCCTTTTAAACTTGGTTGACTTTTTCGAAACAGTCACCAAAGCCATTGATGAGGGAAAGGCAGTCCATACAGCCTACCTCGATCTGGCGAAGGCCTTCGATACAATACCCCACTCGGGTATCATTGAAAAACTCATCAGCTTAAATATTAACCCATACATCACAAGATGGGTTGCAAACTGGCTGAGTGACAGAACCCACAGGGTCAGAGTTGCTGGCGCCATGTCAGACTCAAAGCCTGTCACAAGTGGTGTTCCACAGGGCTCAGTCCTAGGCCCACTCTTGTTTGGCATCTACTTCTCCGAAGTACAAGCAAACACAGGAGGGTTATGGCTGACAAAGTTTGCAGATGACTGCAAACTGGGCGCCATAGTAGAAAACACATCTGACACAGATATCCTTCAGAAGGGTCTCACAGAAACGGATAACTGGTGCCAGAGCCATGGCCTAAAGTTAAATGCCAAAAAATGTATAGTCATACCCTTCGGGAAAAACAAGGTTACCCCTAGCTACCAAATAGGTGGCAATCCACTGAGCACAGAAGAAGTTATCAGGGACCTGGGGACCCAGGTTGATAGTAGTCTGTCATTCGACACCCATGTAGCTAAAGTAGTTAGGAAAACCTTCTACATTGCCCACCTTATCATGAAGGGATTCTCATCTAGATCAAGGGAGGTCATTGTCTCCCTCTACTCATCACTCATCAGACCAATGATTGAGTACAATGCCCCATTCGGAATGTATCTGACCCGACACTTGCAGCAGCTGGAGAGGCCACAAAAGTTCCTCACCAAAAGGATAAAGGGTCTCAAAAATCTGTCCTATGCTGCCCGACTGAAAGAACTCCAGCTCTATTCAGTCGCCACATTGCTCAGAGGTGACCTTTGCCTAACATACAAGGCCATGTCAAACCCAGATTTGATGAATATGCTTCACCTCAAAAATCTAGATCCATCAGAGCCACAAGGGCGGGAGACTTAAACCTCGACACGGCTATTAATAGGACGTGCTGGAGGGATAGATTCATCACCCAAAGACTCCCTATGCTGTGGAACAAAATCCCGGTATATGTGAGGCAGAGCACCTCGCTGGCCTTGTTCAAGAGAAATCTTGACCAATGGATGGGAGATCGCAGATATACCCCAGGGATTACCTCAGTGTCACTGCTCGACAGAGGCACAGCAAAATAATGGGTATATTTCCCCATACTAAAGGGGTGGCGTAAGCCACAAAACTATGGGCTAGGCTTGTAAATGCCTTGGGCAGATAGCCTAGTATGAACCTATGAACCTATGAACCTAAATCTGTTGAGGCAGCTGGTTCAAAGGGAGGCAATTTTAATTTTTCTAGAATGTAATTAAGATCCCAGGCTGGCATTGGTTGTTTCTTTGGTGGTCTTATATTCTTAGCCCCTCTGAGGATCTGTCTTAAGAGTGAGTGAGAGAATAAGGGTGGATCAGTGTTGAATTCTGCAGACATGGCTGAGGCATGGATTTTTTATGGAGGAAACTGAAAGTCCACTGTTCAGCAGCTCAGCTAGATACTGTAATACCTGGGGTAAATTCAGATTTCTAGGATCCTGGCCTTTTTTCTCATTCCAAGAGCAAAACTGTTTCCATTTTGCGGAGTAAGCCTTTCTAGTAGATGGCCTTCTGGCCTCCAAAATGACATCCTGCACCTCTTTGGGGAGTAGGGTCTGTTGTGGTGTTAAGGAATTTTCCATGCAGCGAGATTGAGTGTTTTCAGCTGACTGTGAAGAGTTTTGTAGCTGTGCTGAGTCAGCAGAAGAGGCATTAGAGGTAGGGACCAGGGAGGAGTATGTGTTAGGCTCCGCAGGAGTCGGTACCAGTGTTGTCTTGGCCAGTCTGGAGCAATCAGTATCATCTTCGGTCTGTCTGCTCTTGCTTTCAAGAGTACCTTGGGCAGAAGAGGCAGAGGTGGGAAAGTGTAAACTGTCCATGCCGTCCAACTGAATGAAAGGGCGCCCACTCTCCAGGCCTTTGGATGAAAGGTCCTTGAACAGAACTTTTCCAATTGATGATTCCTGTGGGAGGCGAAGAGATCTATGTCTGGCCTCCCCCACGCTTGGATTATCTTTGTAAACACTTGAGGATGCAACTTCCATTCGTGTGGATCTGTCATATTTCTGCTTAGATTGTCTGCCAGCGTGTTTTCCAAACCTGGCAAGTACTGTGCCTGAAGTTCGATTTGCCATTCCAGAGCCAAGTTCCAAAGTGTCATGGCTAGTCTGCACAGGGGGTATGAATGTGTTCCTCCTTGTTTGTTTATGTACCACATTACTGTGGTGTTGTCTGTTCTTATCAATAATTGTCCTGGATGCATGAGGTCCTTGAAAGCTGTAATTGTATTTATCACTGCTAGCATTTCTTTCTGATTGATGTGAAGGTGCTTTTCCTTTTGGGACCATTTGCCCTGAATGCACCTGTCTGTCATGTGTACCCCCCAGGCGTAATCTGAGGCATCTGTTGTGATGACCTGATTTGCTTGAGGCTTGCAGAATGGGAGACCTGTGTTTGTTTGACATGCTTGGGCCCACCATAGAAATTCCTTTTGCAAACATGGAATTATTGGTATCATTGTTTCCAAACTGTGGCTGTGTTGAGACCATAGGTTTTTTAGGTACCATTGAAGTTTCCTCATATGCAACTTTGCACATGGGATTAAAAGAATGCAAGATGCCATGAAGCCCAGAGCCTGCAGGATTTCCTTGCAGTAAGCCTGGTACAATTTGCTAGTATTCTGAAGTACTGAGTTAGTTGCCCCTGTTTCTCTGGCATAAGATAGGCCATCTGGGTGTTTGTGTCCAAGTTGGCACCCAGGAAAGTTATTTTCTAAGATGGTGTTAGCCTGGATTTCTCTTTGTTGACTGTGTATCCCAGGGAATTCAGTAACCGCGTTACATAAGCCAGATGTTCCAGAAGTATGTGCTTGCTGTCCGCTTGGATCAGGCAGTCATCCAAATAAGGGTAAATTTGTATCCCTTGAAGTCTGCAGTAGGCAATTACTGATGCCAGGCATTTCGTGAATACTCTGGGCGCAGTAGATAAGCCAAAGGGCAATGCAGAGAATTGATAGTGAATTGAACCTGTAAGAAATCTGAGGTATCTTCTGCAGCTTTGTCTGATTGGGACATGCAGGTATGCCTCCTTGAGGTCCAATGTTACCAGCCAAAACTCCTTGCCCAGCATGGGAAGAAGCTGCTGTAATGTGAGCATCTTGAATTTTGGTACGAGTAAGAATGTGTTTAGGATGGACAAGTCCAAAATGGGTCTCCAGTCGGTTCCTTTCCTTGGTACCAGAAATAGCCTGGAATAAAAACCTTGACCATGTTCATGAGTAGGTACCTCTTGAATAGCTTTCATGTCTATGAGCTTTGAAATTTGTAGTTGTGCCTCTGCCCTTTGATTGTGTGGCAGGTTTGGCATGCCTCTCATTTTTGGAAGAGTGTGAAAATGAAATCTGTAGCCTCTGTTTATAACGTCCAGGATCCATTTGTCTGTTGTGACAATATGCCAATTTCTTGTAAATAATGCTAGCTGAGACTTGCTTGGCATGGAAAGGAGGAAGTCATTGGGTTTGTTTCCTGTATTGTTGTGCACTGTCTTCACCACCTCTTGGTGCTGGAGTTTGCCATTGCCTGCCTCTATATGATCCTTGTGATTGTCCTCTGCCCCTTGTGCGCCTGTATCTACCTCTTTGGGGCTTGTCCATGGCTGGAAAGGACCAGTTTTTAGAAGGCCAATTTCTGCTAAAACGTGGTGGTTGAACCTGTAGAAAAGCTTTGACAGTTTGCATAGATTTGGCTTTTTCTTCCATTTTCCGTAGTATCTCCTCAGCATTAGTACCAAAAAGCACATCCTTTTGTAAAGGAGCATCTAGTAGTTTAGCTTTCACATGATCAGGCAAGATTTGTTCCCTAAGCCAGGCATGTCTACGAATGACTGATCCTGTAACAGCAGCTCTACTTGAGGCCTCTAGGGCATCATAGCCACATTGTAAGGTGTGTTTACCCACTTGTTCTGCACTATGCATCATATCTTGCAACTCCTTCAAATCTGGTTGTTCAGGTTGAGACATTTTATTTCTTAATTGTGATAACAGAAACTGCTGATATTTAAGCATATGAAACTGACAATTTAAGGCCCTCATGGCTAGGGTGGCCGAGGTATATACCTTTTTTCCCCACCTTTCTAAGGATCTTGACTCTCTTTCGGAAGGTAGTGGATTCTTAGCAGTAGAGGCCTTCATTCCCTTGGGGCCTTGAGAAATGGTTTCAGGGTCAGCATTATGGCTTTTGTAAAGAAATTGGTGGGAGTTAGGAACTCTGTAGTACCTATCAGGCTTGACTGGGGCAGGAGGCAGGGAATCCGGATTAAGGCAAGCCTCCGAATAAACATCATCAAGTATGTCCAAGACAGGAGGTACCGCCAGAGGTCTGTGTTGAACAAAAGAAATTCCCTAAGTCTTTTCTTGGAATCAGAAAAGTCTTGGCCTTCCCAATGGAAGTGTTCCCTCAAGGTGTGCAAGGTTTCCCCAAAAGAAAAATCCTCTGGAGGAGATACAGAAGGAATGGACTGCTCTGCATCAGAATCTTCAAAAGGGGAGTAAGAGTGTTCCTCTACATCAGAATGTTCTGGAAAAATGGAACCCTGATCAGAAGAGGGAGAATCTTCCTCCACTCTGGGTCTCTTGTCTGGAGGGGGTTGGGAACCCCTGATAAGAGTAATTAAATCCTCAGCCATTTTAAGCATCTGCTTTTTAGGCATGGGGCCTGGAGATGGGCCCTGTGCAACAGGCCTCTTGGGATGCCTGGCTGATTTGGACTTAGTAAAGGCCTTAATGGAAAAGAAAGATGAGGGTCTAAAGACACCATGGGTGGAAGTGGACCTGTCCACATTAGGAGGCTCAATGCTCACAGTGGCTTCGGTGGTTGTAGTCTGGGTATGGGCCGAGGTACCTGTGGTCTCGGTTACAGAAGACACCGCCAAAGAAGTGTCGTCGGTCGTAAGGGACTGCATAGGCGTCTCGCTGAGAACCGGACCATGTGTAGCCAGTTTTGGTGTGGTGTCGGTGGAGACCGCGGACCTCGCGTGTCTGTCCTTGCGTTTTTTGGACAAAACGGCAGTCAGAGTCGCCGACGACATTTTATAATAAAAGGCTTTACCAAAAAGGTGTTGGGCGAACTCCGCCCGACGCTTAATAGTGCGTTTATTGAAAGTAGCGCAAAAGCGACAGCTCGAGACGTCGTGGTCTGGGCCTAAACAAGGTATGCAGAGGGAATGGAAATCCTTATGCGGTATTTGCTTCCCACAAGAAATACAATTGTTAACTTTTTCTGACATCGGTCTGAGGCAAGAAAAGTTTCCCCAACGGGGTACTTAGCTTTAAAGAAGACTTCAGTTTCCAATTTTTCGTAAATTCAGGAGCTGGCCGGCCGGCACTTGCGAACTGCTTCTGCTTCGGGCACCGCGCGGCAAAAAAGACTGAAGAAAATGGCGTCGGCTGTGTCTTATATACCCCTGCCTCACTGACGTCAGGAAAGAAAGCGACAACAACCGACGCCGGACCTAGACTTTGGAATTCGACCGACCGAGGACCCGCCCGACGGCAGAAAACCCATCTGTGATTACTGCAGCTGTATGCATGATGAACATCGTTGGCTTTCCATTTGTCTGTAATATGACGTGTCCGCAAAGTTAGTGTTAGTGAAGTGGGCAGTCCATAAATTAAAGGTAACCCATTGTAACACAAGCCTAGTAAGGGAGAAGTAGAGAGGGATGATAACATGTCTGAACACACAAGATACATCTTTGGCAATCAGCTGGGTTAAGCAGAAAGATTTTTTTAACCAATGTTGACACAGTGGGGTCGAAGGAAAGTACACTGCTTGCAAAAGTGAAAAATCACTAATAACTGTACTGCTTTAGAGGGATATCATCTGTGTGTCAGGTGCATGGATATTCAGTTTTTTTCTTCCAAAGGACACAGTACTGAAGTTTTTAGCATTCATTTCTACAGTATGATCTTGGCATACTTTTTTGCATGTGTAAGGCCGTCTTGCCGAATGTGAGCATCCTCTGGGGAGCTGGTGAAAGCTACAAGTTTGTAGTCATTTCCCATCAGGCATAAACCCTTGATATCAGTGTTTACTTTAAAAAGGTCAACACAAAACAGAAGCAGCCGCAGTACTGAAGCCTGGGGAACCACATTAGTAGAATCTTTTACAGAAGACTGTGCTTCCAGTTTTAATTTGTTGAATTCTGGCTGTGAACCAGTTTTCTATCCAGTGAGTTAGGGTTAATGTCTTCATAATGGCCAAATTTGGAATAGTATGAAAAGTCTTGTTCACGTTCAAGTATGCTGTGTACAGATGTCTTCACTCCATGCCTCAGTGTCTTTCTCAAAGTCAGCTAAATTAAGCAGGACCTTCCCTTCATATACACAAACTGCTTTGGGTTTAGAGATTATAAACTGCCAAGGCATGTGTATATGAAGTCCATACTGATGTATTCCATTGCCTTACTGATAAGGTTTGTCGGTTTACTGGTGCCATGGTCAGTAATGAGTGGAGGGCTGTGGGCTACCTCTGTGGAAAGGGATGATCATGATATGTCACTCCTTTGGGATAAAACCAGTTAAATTTGAACATATTTAGGAGCATGGTACTGGGATTGTGCTTTATACTGGTAACAAAACAACAGTGCCCGGCCACATGCAGTTGGTGTTTTTACCTCAGGGCGACCCTTTGGGATTTGTTTAGAGGAAATCACTGGGAGTGGGAAAACCTAATGTCTATTAGATGGAAGTGGTTTGAACCAAATGTATGTTAATGGGTCTACTTCTAAATTTCTAAGTTTCAAAACTTCGAACTTCTTATGGAAGACTGAAGCTTTGAAACTTTGAAATGTAAATTAAAAAAAATCTTTTTTTTTTTTTTTTACTTTTTTGCAGGAGGGCAAGCCCCCCCTGCACCCCCCACACTCCCTGCTAATTAAACATACCAACTCCAAGATTGTACTGCAGTGAGGAAAATGATAAATATACCGTTTCGTGCTGTACAACAATCTCCAGTTAAATGATTCAAAGTTTGAAAACTTTGATCTTATGGTCTCGACCATAAGAAATTTGATGTTTTGAAACTTCGAAATTTAGAAGTAGACCCCTGTTAATGTAATGGCTGTGTCCATGGAGATGGAATGGGTTTGGATGCAAAGTGGGGTATTTTCCTAAGATTTCTGACATAGATGAAGGCTTTATAGCTGTCCTTGTGAGTGGTGATGATTTTCAGTTTATACTTAGCCTTAGTAGACTTGATTTTGTTTCAAAGTTTTAACTTTTTTAGTTTCAAAGTTTTAACTTTTTTAGTTTCAAAGTTTTAACTTTTTTAGTTTCAGAGTATGAGGTTTTCAATTTACTCCTAAGGATGATTTTTTTTCCTTTTGATATGTAATGTGTTTGTTTATATCAGGGTTTCACAGCAGGAGTTTATTCCTGAAGTTGGCACTGCATTTTTGTAAGAGTAAGACTGATATCTCAATGCAGACATTGAGCAGAGAAAAAAAAAACAATTCTTACAAAAGTGTTCAACAATACTCCTATAGCTGCTGTACAGATATCAAAAGATGCACAAATTTAAGTTCTAATAAAAATGCAGATTCAAAAGGGGTACTGGTTAAGGTTTTGAGAATAAAATATAAATTACAAGGTGATACATGAAACTCAATCAGTAGATACAACAGAAAAGGTACTTTACAAAAGGGTTTTACAAACTTTTTTTTTACAGAAACCAACACCACCTGATTTAAGCTTAATAAGGCTGACTAATTTTAACAGATGTGCAAATCCAAAGTAAAAAATGTTGGAAACATAATCATGCACAGATGGTAAAGGGGCCATAAAGGGATTAATGCTCCACTTCTAGGTCCAAATGACGAAAAACGTCCCCATTTACATATGTTTTATCTGGAAGTAGGTCACTGGTCTGAAGAAATAATTTAGGCTACCTGATTTGGGTAAAAAGGATCCCTTGCCATCAATGGAAATAGAGAGACCATTTATGTTAGGCACAGGCAATGAAAGTCCACGTAAGGCTTGCCATATGGGTGGGGACAGGTCCATCCACAATGCCTTTAGACATGAAGTCTGCCCAGATGAGGCCACAGCACTGAAAACCAGATTTACTGAGACAAATGGGGCTATTGGAACAGCTTTTACCATGAACATCTTAACAGCCACCAGGAATTTGGTAAGGAGACACAGGGAAAAGCACAGATGAAGCCCAGAGGCCATTTCTTGACATGTACCATTTTGTGGGGAAACATCTCAAGGGAGAAATAAGCTGCTGTAATTTGGAGATGGTCAAGGAGGCAAACAGGTTAAAGAAAATCTGCCAAAGGTTCCGGCTCAAGATATGCTAGGAAATCACTTGTGAGGAGCAATAAACAGTGGCTAAACCGGTCCACTAAAAATTGGCTTGATTAAGAATGTGGTTAACATAAAAAGTGATTGTTTGCAAGGCCCACTCGCGAACTAGTTACCCAATGCAAAGGATAAGAATGGGTTCTCCCCTATCTGATGGCATATCACACTACTGCCTTTTTTGTTGGGGTTAATGGCAAATGTGGTTGGAGGGAAGGAGTCTTGGAACACCTGCAAAGTGAGGACTGCCTGGGTTTCCAAAACATTAATGTGCAGTATGGCCTCCATTTGTGACTAAATTTCTTGGACATTTTGCTCTTAGAAATCCCACCCACATTCTACAGCAAAAGCATCCATAGTTCACTTTCGCCACTGAGAAGGACGTTAGAAAGGATATCCCAGGACAAACTGGCATGATGAATTCACCATTCAAGATGCTCCATACATTTCCTGCAATTTGTACTTGGAAGATCAAAGGATCTAGAAGCTCTTTTCACTGTATCCTCAAAATCGACCACAAAACCCTTATAAAAAAAGCAGTTATGGGGTACCTCAAAAACTGAGATACATCACACCTAGGGCCTTGAGACAAGATATGCTGAAAAAAAACTTATTCTCTACAGACTACTGAAGAGAAATGATACTGTCTGGAGAGAGGAAATCTTGACAAGGCAGTATCCTAAACACACCAGATGAAAGTTATTGTCTATCTGGGCACCAGTTGAAACTTCATAGGGTTCACGATGATGCCTAAGAACTGCAACAGACATAGAAGATAATTCCATAACTGTAGCTGTCAGAAGACAATTGTCCAAGTAAGGGGAAAAGTACAGCTGTGTAAATAAACTTACCACAACAGTAGACGTCCTAACAGATCAATGCTGCAAGTAGCCAAAATTATTTGGGTTATATCCCTGTCTAGGATATGACTGTCAGCCTACTTTCAAAGCTTTAGGACACATTCCACACACCCAAACTGCCAGTGACACAAGCAGAACTATATCAAAAAGACTGTTTAGGTGCCAAATGATTCATAAAGTACAGTTTTGTACCTACCATAAATGTAGATGTTCGAGTGTTCACACTGCTGCAGTCATTACACTTGGGTTATCCTGCCATCAGGAGGTCCCGCAGACGGCCAGAGTTCCAAAGTCTTGGACCGGCGTCGGTTGCTGTCGCTTCTTCCCTGATGTCAGTGCGCCAGGGGTATATAAGATGTATCCGACGCCATTTTCTTCAGTCTTTCTTGCCACGCGGTGCCCGAAGCAGAAGCAGTTCGCAAGTGCTGGTCGGCCGACTCCTGAGATTTTCGAAGTCGAATTTCAGATCCGAAGTCTTCAATAAAGCTAAGTACCCCGTTGGGGAAACTTTTTTCTCACCTCAGACCGATGTCAGAAAAAGTTAATAATTGTATTTCTTGTGGGAAACAAATACCTAAGGACTTCCACTCTTACTGTATTCCATGCCTAGGCCCTGATCACGACGTCACTAGTTGTCGGTTCTGTGCTAGATTTAACAAACGTACTATAAAAAGATGTTTTGATTTTGCTTTGCACTACTTTGGCCGAAGGTTCAATTATACTATGCCGTCGGATCTACCGACGACCGCAATACCGAAAAAACGCAAGGACAAGGATAAAGACAGGCATCCGAAGTCCAAAACCGATGACGAAACCTCTTCTAGGCCAGTCGCCGGTTCTCAGTGAGGTGTTTTTGCAGCCCCTGACACCCGTTACCTCAGAGCCACAGGCCGCTTCAGACTCCCACGTGGAGACAACTAGGCCTCTGGAAACTCAAGGTGCAGCAGTGTAACACGATGAACATCTTTCATGTCCTAACAAAGGAAGCTACAGCTCTGAAAAGAAAATGCTAAGAAAGGAACAATCAAGCACAAAACAATGTAACTATATGAACACGTACACATCCACACTTTGGAATAAACCTAAAAGACCAAGCAAAGGGGCAGGAGGGAGGGGATGACTACTGCAACAATGCTCTATCAGGACATCTGCTATAATGTTCAACATTTAAACCACCACTGCACTAGCTTAAACTAATTGGCTATATTACCATAGCTTACTAGGGGGTAGGCGGGAAGAATTCAATAATTCAGAAGCTCCACAGGAATGGTCCTAACAGAGCTTGATCTGGACATGAAAAAGGAATCCAGTGTGTAACACTTTGTAAAAGTATGTACAGAGGACCAAGTTGCTGACATCCTCTACAGGTAAGCAACAGAAGAAACCAAAGCCCTGGCAGAATGGGCCCTAACCCTACCTGGTAGTGGCTTGTTATGGCATGTACAGCAGGAAGAAATAGCATGAGACACCCGTCGGGAAAATGTCTGCTTTGACACGAGCTGTCCTTTCTCTCTACTTCATAGGAGATGGAGAGCTGACTGACTCCTGAAAAATTTAGTTCTATCCTAGTATTTGAGCTGTCTGTGGACATCCAGAGCATGTAATATTCTTTCTTCCTAAGCTTTATGTTTTGGTAAGAGTACAGAGAGTTTAACAGTCTGACTTTATGTAAACTTTGAAACCACTTTAGGCATAAAAGACAAGAGTTCTTAAAGAAACTTTGCCCTTATGCAAAAGGAGGTAGGGTTGATAAACCATAAGAGCTTGTAACTTATACACTTTCTGCAGAAGTCAGAGCAATGAGTGGCACAGTTTTCCATGTTAAGAACCTCAAACATCATCCTGATGAGCTGATGGAAAATGGAAGTAGTTTTTCAAGCACAAAACTTGAGTCCAAGGAGAAGCCTCCTAGGTGGATGTATATATATATATATATATATATATATATATATATATATATATATATATATATATATCCATATATATATGTATATAAAACCCATTTGATTTGAGAACATGATGAAAGGAGGGGGGGGTATCTGAGACCAGACAAGTAGCCATGGCCAATAGGTGAATCTTGATAGAAGAGTAAGACAGCCAATTGGATAATAAATCACACAAGTAATCAGGAACCAGAGGCAACAGGGCCTTGAAGGGGTTGTGGTTCTTAGAGTGGCACCAACTAGACATTTGTTTCCACTTATTCAAATGACTTTCTACTCATAGTTTTTTCACCTCCTTTAATATTTGCTGCAAGTCCTCAGAAATAAAAGGTGTCTAAACTCTTACCATCCAAGCATTCACAACTGCAGTACCTTTAGACTGCGGTACATCAAACAATCTTGTCTTGTGCGAGTAAATCCATTCTCTAGGCAAGCTTTTGGTAACTGCCCCTGTCCAATTTATTTATTTTTTAAATAAAAGTTACCTCTGAAATCTAGAATCTTCAGGACGACTCCTCAAATCAGTGGAAAAACATTCAATTCCCATCCGCAAGAATGAAAAAGCATCTATATTCCAGGTCTGTTAGCAAGAAACCAAATGTTTTTAAAGGAGGCAAACAGATCAGTTTGACGTCCTCATCACATATATATCAGTTCCTGGAAGACCCTTGGGGGTCTTTCATTTATAAGGGTCTCTCCTTGCCCTGCTCAGCTTGTTTGCTACAATATTTGCTCGGGGGGGGGGGGGGTTGTATGAATAATGAATCATTGCAGCCAAATTGCTACCTCCCAGGCAATCAAAGCAAGTTTGCAAAGGAGATAAGATCTGCTACTCCCATTTTTGTTCATGTACCACATCGCTGGGTTATTGTCGGTGAAAACTTGCAGAGGTCCTGTTGACCAGAGATGATTTAAGGCCTTTAAATCATCAATTGCTATCAACATCTCTTATTTATTTTTATTTATTTATTGACCGGGAAAGTCCACTGGGTTAAAGTAACCCATTTTCAGTGGAGGCCCGGGGAGAAAAAAACTGTTAAGCAGCACAGAAGTTACAACTTTTGAAAGATACAATTTAAAATAATAGAAGAAAAAGGTATTCAAGTGTAACATGACAATTTCAGCTGTTACGAGATTAACAATAAAAACTAGACATTGTACAGTAGGATAGAGAATTATTCAAATAAAATTCAGAGAAAACATTATAGTAGATGTCTAGGATATACTTGAGTTTAGCTGGGCTTTGACTACCAATAGTGTGAGGTTTGCCATATGATATCTTTAAATCTAAGGTGGCTTGTTGGTATTACAGGTTTAGTGAGGGTTATCTAGGTAGTGGCTTTTTAGTGCCGATTTAAAAATTTTTAAGCATTCCATTTGGGTTATGTGTGAGGGTAGGGAGTTCCAAAGTTCAGCTATGCAGTGGGTGTATAGGCTCTGTCCAGCTCTTTTGCTGGGTTTGGTTACATTTAAAAGCATTTTGTTGGAGGATCTCAGGATTCTTGTTGGAGTATATGTCTGAAGGATGGAACAAAGGGCAGGGCAGCAGTCGGATTTTAAAATAAGTTTATGTACCAGAGTTAGTTGGGTATAGTTGAGAGAGTAGGAAAAGTCAAGCCAGTTCAATTCTGAGACAGCCTGGCAATAGTGGGAACAGTTGGGCTTACCTAAGGCGAATTTGGCTATTTTATAATAGCAAGATTGCAGTTTATTGCTCAGTGATGTGTGAAGGTTAGTGTAAAAATGTTAGTAAAATGGCAATTACCATATAGTAGAGAAGGGATGAGTAGTGTAGTGGCCAGTTTAAATTTGGTGTGGTTGTCCAGATAAAGTTTGTGCCTGTAAAGCTTCCCTAGTTTGAAATGAGTTTTCTTTATTGTGTTCAGAATATGTGGTTCAAAGGTGAGCTTATCATTGATAGTTATACCTAATAATTTAGTTGTATTTACAATTTCAAATTCGGCATTATTTAGAGAGTAGGTCCTGAATTGTATATCTGATTGTTTTGTGGAGACGAGTAATAGTTTGGTCTTTTTGGGGTTTAGCAGCAATTGTGCATTATTTTTCCAGGCTTCTATAGTTGAGAAAGCCTTTTGAGTGGTTGTCAGGAGATTTGAGAAGTTGTGGGCAGTGAAGATGATTGTAGAATCATCTGCATATTGGATGAGGCTACTTTTTTCAGAGACTTTGTGTAGGTCATTGATAAAGGTATTGAAAAGTAATGGCCCTACTATTGATCCTTGTAGGACTCCAATATTATTTCACTGATATTCAGATTGTTGATTGTGCCATCTGACTGCTCCCTATTATTAAGATAAGAGGAAAACCAAATGAGAGATGTGGGGGAGCAGCCTAGCTTAGGCAGTTGGTTTATAAGTTTAGTGAGGGATACAGTATCAAAAGCTTTTGATAGATCTCGTAAGATTACTGAGGAAGGGTGGCCTGTGTCAATGGCTTTATTGACAGTATCTGTAAAAGATAGTAGGGCTGTGATAGTGCTGTGGTTAGGTCGAAAGCCATGTTTGGTAGGGGCAAGAAGATTATTGGTAGATAGGTATTTAAGAAACTGGATCTGTACATAGGTTTCTAGTACTTTTGATAGTGGTGAGAGTATAGAGCTTGGATGGTAATTTGAGAGGTCATGGGAGTTTCCACCTTTATGAAGTGGGATAACGATGGATTTTTTCCATAGGTGGGGGACATAGCATTCTTATGACCCATTCTATCTCTGAATGTAACAGGATATGCAATTGCTTTTGCTGCAAGTTGAAGAAATTCAGGGGGTAGATTGTCAGTGGATAGACAGCAGGGTTTCAGCTTGGATATGAGTTTGAGTATAAGAGAGATGGGTGCTAGCTAAACAGTAAAGGAGGGAGATGAATGAGTAGAACTTGTATTGTATGAAGAGCGGAGGCTGTTGTCTAGTGCAGGATGTTTCATTATTCATTTGCATTTGTCTATACTGGCAGTTCCACAAGCTTTGAGCTTTTGCCCCTTTTGAAACAACTACCCATGCAAATTCTGAAGCATCCATTGTGACAACTCGAGGGGGGCTGAAGGGAGAAGGGCAAGCCTGGGTTGAGAGAATTGGTCCAATCACCACAGTACCTCCCCTTTTGATAAACACTAGAACTGGAACCTGAAAAGATAAAGGGTGTCGATGCTGGGTCTGCACTGTGGTACCACTGAATTCTTCTCATATGACAGCTGGCTAGGGGAATAATGTTAATCATAAAATCTTTGATATTCACAATCCTGAAAAATTCCCTGACAGAAGCCTAAAATTGGCTGGAGAAGTTCAGGAAAATTTTCTTCTATTGTTTTGCTTTGTCCAATGGAAGAAAATCTCTTCCTAGGAATGAATCCACAATACATCCCAGAAAACTACTGAGTGAAAAGGGATAACAGATATTTCTGCAAATCCAACTGCTACCACAGACTTAGTTTCATGATCCATGTCAGGGAAAACCTGACAAATGTAAAAAGGGGGTTGTAAACGTAAGACAGCTGTCTAAATATTGAAAGATGTGAATACCTTGAAGCCAGCAGTAAGCAATCAATGGAGACAGGCACTTAGTAAATAACCTTGCCAGCTGACAGACCAAAAGGTAATAAAGATAATGGATACTGTGAGCCAGCTACAGAAAATCTTAAAAACACCTGAATTCCTTGCAAACTGGAATGAGATAAGCTACCATAAACCCCTTTTACATTCAATGATACAGGGTTTGAAGGGATAACTTTTTGAAAAAACAGAATCTTGACAAAGATTCAGAAAGGAGTGGTCTAGGACTGGTCACCAAGTTCTCCTTCTTTGGCAACAGAAAAATACTTGAATTAAAGCCTTTGACCATCTGTGTTGATGGCACAGGTTCTTTCACCCCAGTTTGCTATAAAATAGTAGGAAATGGGAACATCTAGTTTGCAGAATGAACAGAAATCCCCTGAAAAGGGGATATGAATTTCCATTGCCATCTGAACCTCTACTGGACAAGTTACAGAACTCACAACTGATACATGTTCAAGCAGGGATAATGTCTCATGAGCAGGTATCACAGCCTAAGTGAATCTGTAAACCTTCTAACAGGAAACCGAAGGTCCTGTGGTAAACTTTTCTGTGACATTCCCCAAAAGCACAATATCCTGCCCACCCCACACACACACACTTACTCTACACAAAGATGTAGAACAGTAACAAACAGATTTTAAGACATTTTTTCCACAAAGGCATTACAGTAGTAGAATTTCCTTCAGCATGACAGTCCAGCAAAAAAGCATTTCCTAGCATAAAATTAAAATATTCGTGCATATAAAAGTTTTTCCTCAGATATTTATCAGCCTAGCTTTGAAAAGGATGCTGGCTTCACAAAGCCCAGAAACGGAACACTCTGGCAGCAAGAAAGCTCTGAAACTTTTGGAGTCCAATCCATCTTTTAACATTCAAGGGAGGAAACCACCAAAGAACAAAGCCAAATAAATGAAAATAGCAGTTACGGCTATAGCACACACCTGGAGATAAACGCAGTAAACAGTTCTATACTAGATTTGTTTACATGGATGAGTTGTTTCTCCACATTAACTTGAGCACACAGGTACGTTTACATAATATATTTATTTTACAAGACTAACATTTTTTCAAGAGGAACATCATTTATGAATATATTATAACTTACTGGGTGGCAATTGTCCCTGTGGCAGTTATTTGAATTCACCTTTTATATATTATGTTTTTATTTTTTACATTTTTATTTGTAAATATAAAGATTAGGTTCAATTTGGCATGGAAGGTGAGGTTATATCCTTTAAAAAAGTTTTTGATTCTTTTTTGGCACAATTTTTAAGTTTTTTTAGGTATTTAAATGTGTTTTTTTTGTACACGGAATTCATTCTGAAGTCCTGATTGTAGCAGGATGAAAGCGCTTAATTTTACTACATTTTAACTTTAATAATTTTTTTTAATAAACATATTGTGGTGTTGCAGTTTACTGTGTTTATCTCCAGGTGTGTGTTATAGCCATAACTGCTGATTATTTTAGTTTATCATTTAATAGTACTCTGCTCGAGCAACTGGCAGTTTGGGTACATGGAGGCACCATAAACCACTGAAAGCAGGCTGGTGGTTGAACAAAATTTCCCTGCAACCTGAGAAGACCTGCTGTGACTGTCATACTTCTGGGATCAGTAGTGACATCACATGGAAATTTCAAACCTGAGGAATTCAGAGTGAGCACACAGAATGACTTTTGGATGGCTCTTACAGGTTCTGACACTATCTGGTGACTGGAAAATTATAAGCTGTCAAAATTAAAGGTGAACAAGAGCGGAGACCTTGAATGGAGTCATTCTTGAGAGAAGAAAGGAATCGGATGGCATGTTTAGTAAGGAACAGGACCATAAGCATTCCTGAGAAAGCCAAAGCCTGGGGGCTGGAAAGGAGACTTTGCCAAAGAGTTTAATCACTGAATCATGAACAATTAAAATTTCAACCTGGCTGTAGAAGAGTGGATAATCTCTTTCTCCACAAATAGATATCAGAGGAGTTTTCAGTTTGCCAGTACTGTATCAGTGCATTCTGTTGATCTCAGAAGGCATAAGACTACACACCCTGCAATATCTTGCAAGAAGTGATACAACAGCATATAGTTCCAAATCTGCATTTTGCTAAATATCATTGCTTCTCTAAAGGAGGATAAAGTTGTTTTTATATTCTGAAAGCAGAACCCATCCAAGATAGGTGTAGTACACACCCAATGCATGTCTAGTCTTCCCTCCTACCTTCTCTAGGAAAATTATGAAAAACGTTTGCTCAAAATCCGGACAGATTACAGGTCTGCAATATAAGGTTTGCATCACTGCTGTATGCAAATGTTGCCCTCCAAGTGGTCAGTGATCCCCACCACACACTGGACAACACTGTTACACTGTGGAAATGGTTGGTATGAAAATAGTCTCCAAATCAGAAACCATATTTTGCTTCTGGAAACAAGCGGATTGTTCTCTAAAACTGGATTTGTGGAGGTGGCTGGGTTGTTTAACTGGCTGTATGTACCTTAAGGTCTTGTTCATAAATGAGGGTAAAAAGTATAATGACTAACAGCAGGTGCAGTAGAGTACTGCTGACACTGCCGACTCTGGTAATGGAACAGATACAGGAAGAAGCTGGCAAATTACTGCTCAGTCTAGGATCTCATCCTTACCTGTGGCCACACACAAAAGCAGCAGAAACAAGGTTCCTTTGCATGACAGCTGACTCACTTAACGATAGGATCTCCTAAATCAGACATTACTCCAGATTAACAGAAGCCAGAAAGGTGGTTTAAGTACCTACTGAGGATGTGCCGTAGTAGATTTCTAAAATCACAGTACACTAGAATGAAACACCAGTGCAGACATAAAACACACTGGGACTCTCAACGTCTTCCTGGAAACACCCAGAGATTCTAAAGGATAAGATGGGAACTGCTACTTGTAATAGGAAGCCTGGATTGTCCTGCTCAGTAAACCACCACCACAGTACTTACCAGAACAAGTCATTTATGAAAAAGGATATAGCTACACTGCTGACCTGCAGTGACCACATCAGCAAAATAGTTATTTTGACCTTCTTTCTGTTGCCCTGTGGGTTGGGGCAGCTCCCTAGTTCCCTTCTCTTACTTCCTCCAAAAGGACCCATCCCTCTTTTTTCTGCTAACTACCTCGAGAAGAGAGATGGGGGTCCTTCTGGGGTAAAGCAGGAGCATATTGGCTGCCTCATCTGGTTCATTTGGGTTCGAGCAGTGAGCTCTACATCATAGCAACTGTAGGGGCATGAAAGACTGTATAGGCTGACATTTTTTTTTTTTTTACACCTTGGTGCAAGGGAATCAGCAAAAAACAAGGGAGAGGGTAAAGTTGGAAGGCAGGCTGCCAGAGTCTACCTTCACAAAGCATATCCTAATTGTCAGGACTGATACAGTGAATACTAAAATGAAAACTGACTGATACCTCAGACTCTAAACTGAGAAACTGTGCAGTTGTACAAGAGCTTACCATAACAGTAGATATCCTACTGATAACTATTGGTTAGGGATACTGCAGAAGTTACCATCGGTGAAGTCCAGCTGGGGTACAAAAGCTTTACCTTCTCAATATCATACGTCCGCCATGTAATCTCATCTTTTTAGCATAGGAGTACACAGAAGGCATAGGAGAGCAATTCCTCAGATTATTTGCAAGTCAGAGGCCTAAAGACCCCTGGTCATCTAGGAGGGGTGAAGTATGAAGTGGTAAGGAAGCCCCCTTGGTTCTAGGATGTCGTTCTCAGGATTGCAACACAGGCAGTAGAAAATGAATGTGGATGGGAAGGAATACTGCAAGGCTGACCAGCAGGACATCTACTGTTACGCAAGTTCTTACACAATTGTACTATGTCCTTACTGACATCACTGTTGCAATATTCTTAACCAACGGGTGAATCTCCACAGCTGAAGGGAATGTAAGGGTGGGTGGTTAATAAGGGCTGAACTAGTGCAGACATCTTTAGACCTTGAAAAGGCATCAATCCTGTAATGTTTAGTAAAGCTGTATACAGATGACTAGTGGCAGCTTCTAGTATGGCTCTGAGATCTACCCCTTTGTAGGAGACCCGAGAGGATGTCCTGCCCCAGTAATCAATAGCTTAAGGACATGAGGGCATGAACTTTCCATGTACAGAACAGAAGGGGATGGCCTTAGAGAACCAGCTTAGATACTGGTAGACCCAGTTCTGAGTCAATGAAGGAGACCAACAGTTGTTCAGATTTTGAAATGGATTGGATTTTGTCTAATTACAATCCTAACTGTGAGCATCTGAAAAGTGCAGGAGCCCCCTGTGGTTTGGAAAAGAAAGTAGGATGACTAATGGCCTGGTTGAGACAGCTTGTTCACTACTTAAGGCATAAATGAAGGCTAAGTTCCCAGGATCACCCTGTCTTTATGAAAAGGAAGGTCATAATAGCCTGAAACTCTAAACTCTCCTAGCTGAAGTGAGAGGCAGAAGCAGAGTGGTCCTCCAGGTGCAGAATTTGAGATTTGCAGATAAGTTACTTTACCTTCCTTTAAACTAACACAAAGTTAAATCCCAAGGAGGGATTATGGGCTTCCTTGGCAGTTTAAAAGCAGAACCCCCTTTAAGGGATAACTACATGTCAGGTGTGGGCATACGTGAAGGCTTGAGGGGTAAACAAACAGAAATGGTTGTCAGGTGGGCTTTGATGGAAGTGTAGGCCACACTTGTATGCTTGAGCTCAGATATTTAATATTGAATGATTTTTAGTGTCCTATCTATTCCAATACAACCAAAAGGAAAAGGTCTTTCATTTGACTATATACCATTTTCAAGTTGTGCGTTTCCTCGCTTCTTGTAGAACCTTAATTTTTGTCATCAGAAGAGTGGTGCCTGTAAGGCATTGGAACCCCAGCAGCCACAGGATTAGGTTTAGGGATGACAGGTTGGGGTGAAGTAGTGACCCTTTCTGAGTGATGTGATCAGCTTGAAGTGGCAGTTTGTAGTAATTACCCTTGGCTAGATGAAAAAGAGGAAACCAATGCTATCTTGGCCAAAATGGGATTACTGGCAAGAGATTTGGCTTTTCTTTTTGGGCCTTGAGAACAACTCTTGGAATGAGATAGTTGAGGGAAGACACAAAGGAATCTTCCCTGTCCACTGAAAGGTGAACGTATCTGTCCTCCAGACTGAGGGGCAAGGGCTCCTGGTGTAAAACAGGAGGAACTGTTTGTTGGTCTCTGATGCAAATAGATCCATCAGAGGTATCCAACTGTAAAGGATGTCCAGGAAAACCAGTCTGTTCAGGGACTATTAATGAGGGTCCTTCAAGGTCCTGCTTAACCCATCTACCAACATAGTGTCATGGTGGGATATATATGGCTATTAGTGACATGCTCATCTGGGTGGCAATATCCCAGGTAGTCTGTGCCAATCTGCAAAGATGGCAAGACCTGGTTCCTCCTTGCTTATGTACTACATAACTGTGATGTTGTCTGTGAACATTGAAAGGGCATCTCGTGTCCGGATATGAGAAAAGACTTGGCTTTGATGACAGCCCTAATCTCCACCTCGGTGTGCTCCTTTAGTAGTTTTGGCTTCCATCTGCCTTGGACCCTCTCTCTCTGTCCTGCTCTCCCATGCCTCATCCAAGGCATCTGTGTATTTTCTGAACTGGGAATGGAGAGGAGAAAGGAAGTCCTGGATTGAGTTTTATCTGGTCCTTCTACCATAAGAATTCCCTTCTGATAACGTATTAGGTGAATTACTGTATCTAGAAGAGGAGTATGTTAGGATTAAACTGTTTTCAGGTACCACTGTTTTTCTTCATATGCAATCTGGCTAGGGGGAACATTGGGACAGTTGCTGCCATGAATACCAAGGTCCTTAGAACCTCTCTGGATGAGCAATGGCTGAAAGAGGCAAGGTTGTGTAAGTAATCTTTAAGGCTCTGCAATTTTTCCTTGAGGCAAACAGGCCTGCAACCTTTTTGTGTCCAGTCTGTAGCCTAGAAAAGATAGGTTCCGAGTTAGCTGTAGGAAGGATTTATTTTATTTCACCATGAACCCCAACTGTAAGAGGAGGTTGATGGTGAACTGAACTTGTCACAGAAGTATCTTCATAGGAAAATACTAGCGCAACTGCTCTGAAAGGTCATTTTAAGCCTAGCCAATAACCTGTGGTCAGAATCAAACCCTGTACCTTGTGTTTATAAGATGAAGACCATATCCATTATGCCACACACATTTTTAATTTGTCCAAATTTTGTGGGTTTCTAATACCATGACAAGAATGGATCCCATTCCTAAGTCAAAGTACGATTAAAGTTCATGAAATTAGTATTGTTTCAATCTTTGATGTCAGCCAGAAGTGCTCTTCACAGCACCCGCAATGTGCCCATTAATGACTCCTCCTGCAATTCATACAGAGTCACATGTATTGGTGACATCAAAATACGATTGTAGATTCCTTTTTGTAGGAGTATAATGTTCGCACAATCCCCAGTGCAACAGTCTTGCCACATGATTATGCCTTTCAGTATACAATCCTTCTGCCATTTGCATGTCAACTAGCAACAAGGTGTACGACTCTTTCCAATTCTGGTTTACAAAACCTACATTTGTCTGCTTCTCCCACATGTGCAATGGACTTAGCAAACCAACAAGTAAATAGCCCACTATCTTGGGCCATCAATATTAACCTTACATCTTTTGATTTGAATTTGCCTCTCCTTAACTATTCCTGCATTCAATCCTTATCAACTTGAGGTTCTTGTGCTTCTGCAAGACTAAGCAGGGAAGTCATCTTAGATTTATTCTCCTCATGTTTCAAAACTTTCACTATGTTTGAGTCTTGTGAGGTCAGCAGATATGTATGCAGTCCAACAACTGCAGAACTATACATGTAATCAATTTCAAGGAGGCCCATACCTCCTTTGGAATGGAGAATATATAAATCTTGGTATGCACTGATTTGTATAAATCATTTGATGAGTATGAAGCATCCTTCTTGTTTTCCTATCTAATCTATCCAACACCTTTTGGGACCAGTCAGTCACTCCAAAACTATAAGTTAGGACAGGAAGAACAAACTGGTTTATAGCTTGAATTTTGTTCCTAAATGTCAATGCTGTTTTCAGAATCAAGTCTTCTAAAATATTCCTTACCAAGTTTTATTCGTATTTGTTCATGTTTTATTGTTGATCCTTCATCAATTCCCATATCACGTTCTTGTCCCAAAATGAAGGCTGCTTTTCCACATTTATCAAGACCAAATGACATTCTTATATCACCTGAAAATGTTTTTACTACTTGCAGTTGTGCTTTCATTTCTTCATCTGATGAGCTATACAGTTTTAAATCATCAAGAAAAAGAAGATGATTAGTATTTACAATTTGTTGTTTTCTACGAGCCAAATTACACCCATGGCCTAATCTGTTAAGTAGACAGCAATGAGTTAAGGGGAAGAGAATAGCAGCGGTGACAGGGCGTCACCCTGGAATGTCTCCCTTTGAATTTTTATCCCTGGAATAATAATTTGTCTGTCTTAATTGCAATGTGGTCTGCCACCGCTTCATGGTCACTGTAATGTAATTGATCAGTGTAGGTTGTATCTTATACATTTTTAAGCACTTATCCATGAATGTGGGATACTATCAAATGCTTTTTTGTAGTTAATCCATGCCATACTTAGATTCTTCCCCTTTTTACTGTTCTCCATTATGACTTTATTTAGCAACACTTTGTTCCATACAACTTTCTTTTATTACCATGATTGAATTTTCTTCTAAATGACTATAAATTTTGTCAGCATGAATTCCAGTGTATAGTTTATACATCGTCAGAAGGCAAGTCATTGGTGTATAATTTTTAGGGTAGCTTGCAAGTTCACTCGTAAGTAGGAGCATTGTTTTTCCTGTTGTTAGCCAGGTTGGTGTCTGGGGTGCACATATAAATAGTTCTTACTCATGACTTGACCTTTGTGCAAAGATGTTAATACTTTGACCAGAAGTTAGGTACTGCATCTGGGTGTGGGGTTTTCCAAATGGAGGCTTTTCTTAACTGTATTTCAATCCCTCTGGCTGTTACTTTATCCCACCCTGTAGCGAGGAAGCTGGGATTAAAAGTTTGTAAGTAGGTAAAAATCTGTATTTCCCTCAGTTCAACATAAAATTAAAACAGAATGAGAAGGTTATAGAGAAAAAAAATAATCATTAAAAACAAAATGAAAACTCCAACCAAGCTGGAACTTCCACAGAGTGACTTTTCAAACTTCTTGTATCAAGAAGCACATGGGATATATGCAAATGACCCTTATGAACATCAGGTGTTTCAGCTATATGGCGATTCTGAATATCTATGACTTTTTTTTTTTTTTTTTTAAGTCGTTTCAATGGACAATTTTAGGCCAATAAAGCCAACCCCCACTAGCTGCGGATATGCATATCTCCGCCTTATGACCTCATCAGACAGCACAAGTAGTGTCTGAATAGCCATAACAAACACAGGGCTGTTATATCCAGCTGATGCCCATTACCATTAGGGTGATTGCAAAATATCACAGCTAACAAACTAAAACAGAGTGAGAATGTCACACAGAAAAAAAAAAAAAAAAGTAAAAATTGCACAATCATTGGTGCCAAGCACTTTGTGAAAACTCTTGGGACTGTGGAAACCCCAAAAGGGAAAGCAGTAAACTGAAAGTGAGATTATCTAGTACAAAACCTGAGGAAACTCCTGCGGAGATTTCAGGGGAGGGTGAATTGGTATATGGAGGTAAGCATGGTAAGCATCTTTTAGATTTAAAGATGCTAGAAAGACCCGAGGCACTATGAAAGGTGGAGTGTGCAGTGAGCAATTTGAAGGTTTGCACTTTTAGAATACAGTATGGGTCTCCACTGCCCTTCTTTCCAAGTCAGGAGTAGAGACCCTTTTCCACAAATTCTCTGGGCACTGTCTTTACTGTGCCTTCTGCCTGTAATTCCTGCAGGATGGGTTGAAGCAGATGGATCTGGCTGTGGGGAGGGGGAGGCATGCCTATTTCTATCCAAGACATAGGATAGCCCTTTTTACAAGGCCTGGCCCATTTTGATGTGGTAGTACTTATCCTGGAGGTCTATCGAGCACATCCAGTTGCCTTTCCCTAAAAAGGATAGTACTGACTGCAACGTGACCATCTGGAACTTTGACTTCTTTACTGATTCAGTCTACTGAGATCCAATATGGGTCTCCAGTCCCGTTTTCTTTGGTACCAAAAAAAAAATCTTGAGTAAGTTCTGGATCCTATCTGGTCTGCAAGGACTGATTGGATGGCTCTTTTTTCTAGCAACTTTTGAATTTCTATAGTTACTTGTTCCCTGTGACTGGATGAAACATCCGGGATTTTTTGAGTTTCTAAGGGTGGCATTGAAAAGGGGATGGAGTATCCTCTGGATATAATGCTTTGTACTCATTTGTCGGTTATGCTTAGCCAGGCTTGTGGATATAAAGAAATACAACCCTGACTGTCTACAGAGACAGACGGGCCTCCTTTCAGGAGCGCTGAAAAAGGTTTACCGAAGTAAGAACTGCTGTCACCTTGGTTCTGCGGACCCCTTCTGTCACATGGGCAGCGTCTTCCATCGTCACCACCTCCTCCTCTGACCCTGGAGGAGGGTTCACCCTGTGTCCTGTAAGGCCCTCTGGGACTTTCAGAACCACATTTTCCCTGCTTTTTGGCCCTTGGAATAGGGTCAAGAAGGTGTGGAAAACAGACTCCTATGGCAGCGAGAGTCTTTCCCTTCTTGCTCACATTGGGTGTTTCTTATACTTTAGACACAAACGAGGATGAGCCATTGGGTGTTTCTTTTACTTCAGACCCAAACGAGGATGAGCCATCAAATGAAGTGTTGACAAAGGATAACTTGAAGGGCTCTGCGAAATTACCTAAGCGCATCCAGGAATGTCTCCCAAGGGCAATTCTGGAACCCGCTAAACCTGCTCGCTCCATCGGCTGCATAAGATACAAATCTCATGGACGAGTTGACGACTGAATTTAGGGTGGCAAGCTGTGAGGATACCTTGTCTGCTATCCCCACAGCTACTGTACCCTTAGAGCATCTCCTAGCTCTTTCAGATCTTTTTGAATTTTCGTAAAATGCGCAAGGTAGTTCAGGGACCTAAAGGTGAAGGCCGCTGAGGAAAAAAAAAAATGTGCTTTTCATATCTGTCCATAGTCCTCGACTCCTTATTTGGGGGATGGACAGATGTAAAAGTCTCATATAATTCCTTCTTTGTGGTCGCTGCCACCACCATGGCATCTACAGGAACTCCTTTAGTTAAAAAGGTTTTGTCATCTGGCACAGTGATAAACTTGTTCAGCCTCTGAGGGACAGGCTCCAAAGCTTCCTCAAAGGAAGATTTAATTAAGTCTCTCGAAAATCAGCTTGTTCTTACGCTCTTGTAAGACCCTAGAGTTAAAGGAATGACATAGAGCATGTTTCCTGCAGAAGGACTGCTCCTAAACAATAAACGCAGTCTGTATGTCCATCCGTGATGGACATTTTTTGGGAACACTTAGAACATTTTTTGAAACCAGATGGTTTCAACTCTTTTTACTTTGACATTGTTCTACACACACACACACACACACACACACACACACACACACACACACACACACACACACACACACCTTAAAGACACCCAACGGCCTGAAGAAACGCACTCTAGGTAATAAGCAATTAACAACTATCCTAATAAGATCTAAAGACACTAAGGCACACTATATATGGAAAAATGTTTTAGCTATAACCAGTTTGATGAAAAAACTATTTCTACTTAGCCAAAGCTAGTCGTAGATCCGATCTGTTTCAGTGGCAAACAAGATCTGAGGAAAGCATTGCAGCATCATGGGAATAGGGATGGAGCCACGCGCTAGCTTCCGATCTTGAGCTTTAGTAAGCAGCAGAGTCGGAACAGAGGATTGGTTCCGAATCCATCAGTATAGAATAAAGACGAGAGAGGACAACTTCACATTCAAAGATTTCTAGCAGGTACATCTACTACCTGTAACAATGGAGAGGTCAGGATTTGTTTACTCCTTTTGAAATGAGGAATGCCCCAGGCTGATGGATCTCGTGCAGGCAACAACTGGTTACTATGCTCTAGCCTACAGAAACTACTGACATTTTTAGATGGGCCTTGAATGAACATGTGTAACTTGTCAAACAGAGGCTAGGCAGAAGGTGAAAAAGTTAACTTACCAGCGAAAGCAAATATCATACAAGTAGCAAGAAAGGTAGATTACCTTGGTTATCAGGTTGGAGGTGCAGAAATGGCCTACCCTCATTAGCAAAAGATGAGAAAGGGCATTCCTCAAAACTACAGGGTACTGCAGATCTCCAACATTCACTACAGTACCACAATCACTTCACAACTCTTACAAACTCACTTAAAAAGGTTATCTGGATATCCCAACCAACTTAAAGAACAGATCAGCTAGACTAGTCAGACCTGAGTCATGGTCACATCAGACCTTTTTTCTGTTTGATCCAGTAGTTTATGCCATCCACCTTTTTTATTTCTTTTACACCCAATTTTATCAATAACTGTAAAATAAAATTTAGCAGTACTATGTTGCAGTGTGTGTTTATATAAAGCG
The DNA here is from genome assembly GCF_019279795.1 of Protopterus annectens. NCBI lineage: Eukaryota > Metazoa > Chordata > Ceratodontiformes > Protopteridae > Protopterus > Protopterus annectens. The sequence goes on along the minus strand of NC_056731.1, from coordinate 610,768,646 downwards.
TTAGTTTTTTTGCATCTGATATCATGCTCTGTTATCCTAAACCTCAGAGGTCGAGAGGTCTGACCTATATAAAATGATGAACAGTTACATGTAGCTAAGTAGATCACCTAGTCTGTGTTGCAGTTGCCAAACATTCGAATGTTAAAAACTTGCAAAGTATTAGCGGATGAAAAATGCTCAGTTTACTAACCTATTTACAGTTGTTAGTTTCCACAAGGTTTGCATCCTCTAATTAGACGCACTCCAAGGGACAACTGACCCATAGCTGGACCTACCCTCAATGTTCTTTTTATAATGATTGAACCAGCCCACTAGTCTTTCCATGCCTCAATGTAAATAAACACTCAGCTGGTAAAGTATTACTTAGATTTTCATCTAGAAGTAATATCTGCCAATATTTCCTCCCAAGATCCATAAAAGATTTTGTATTTCCCAAATTTGTAACTAGCCTAAGAGGTCCCTCCACCTTTTTAGGCTTATATATTAAAAGCTGCTTTCTATTTATGTCTTGGATGGAGCATAATATTTTACAGACATCTGTACTGTTATACCCAGTTTCCAGAAATCTCCGAACCAGATCTTCAGCCTCTTGAACATATTTTGACTCTAAAGAACAGATCTTTTTGATTCTAAGGAACTGTGCCTTCGGTATATTCTTAACCATGTTTTGAGGACGACCAACATTGGCCGGCAAAAAAGAGTACTTCCCTACGGGAATTTCCCGAAGACTCAGCTACTGAGTGTCCTAATTCCACCCGTATCTCTACATCCAAGAAAAGTAATTCTTCAAGTCATGATGCTCAGTAAATTGGATATCCCATTTTTTTCTTATTTAACTATTGCACAAATTCTAAGTAACTGGCATCCGACCTCCAGACCAACCAGCAGTCATCCAAATACCTTCTCCAGATATCCACAGATTCCAAATATATATTGTGCGAGTTATCATAAATCCATTGCTCCTCCAAATACCCCATAGAGAGGTCAGCATAAAGAGGTGCAAAGGATGCCCCCATAGTGGTACCACATTAAGCTGTAAATAGCATTAGTACATGTTCTGTTAAAAATAACAAAAAAGTATTGAACCCTGCACAGTATATAGATACTCTATTTAGTCAGTACTCTAAGGCCATTAATCCTGCCCAGCGTGGAAGGGTCTACTTTAGAACGATGAAACAGCAAAATGTTGAGCGCTCACATGAACGAAAAATCAGGAATTTGATACTGATTTTTTTGGGGATCTCAGTACAGTGAATATCGGAATATTTGCCCATTCCTCACTGTAGTGAAATCTAGGAGTAGGAATATATACTTAGTGGGGTGTGTGGGGGGGCGCAGCCCCCCACAATAGCAATTTAGAGTTCCTGATTATTCGCTCGTGTGAGCATTCGATAGTTTGATTTTTCGTTGTTCTGACAGACCCAGTGGAATACTAGTGTACAATGTTTTCACATCCAACGTGCAAAGAAACCAACCTGAATCCAACTGCATATCCTCTATAATTGACAAAAACTCAAGTCGTGTCTTGAATTCTAGATCTGACATATCCCAATAATGGTTTTAAGTAATATGACAAAAATATGATAATGGCTGTGTCAGAGAACCATTCCCTGCTACAATTAGTCTATCTGGTGGGCTCCTAGCATTTTTATGGATCTTGGGTAGTATATAAAAATTCTGCCGGATAGGACCCGGCACCGTCAGTTGATACATGACCTTTGGTAATAATCCCTTCCTCATAGGAGTCTCTCAAAAAATTATGAATCTCAACCTTAAACTTAGGGGTGGGGTCTAAAAACATCTTTTGATAAAATCGTTGGTCAGCTAATGGGGCATTAGCTCCAGCAAAATACATGGCCCAATCCCAAACAAGCACCTGGCCACCCTTCTCAGCCTTATTTATCACAATTCACTTATTTTCAGCTACTTTGAGTGCTAACCATGCCATTTTATTCAAATTTGAACTAGGGATTTTCTTAAATTCCCTATACTGAAAATGCAATTTAAAATCTTTTGTTGAAAACTGGCCACATATTTGTTCATAGGTGGTATAAATTTAGATGGCCTAAATTTAAATTTCTGAATATCTTGACCACTTCCTTCTTGTTTATCAAAATAATAACCTAAGGTTTAATAACTGGCAAATATCAACCACATCTTTAACAAAAACATCTTCTGATACAGAGTAACCAGGAATAAAACTGTTTCAGAAGATAACAACACAGGAGAAAAAATATTACATTACTGTTCTTATTTATTTGGTCAACATTAGATGCAAGATTGTCTCTAAACTGACTGTGCCTGTGTTTCCTACCTCCCCTTCTAACCCTCCTAAAGGGGTATATCTAGATTACCTTTTAGCTACAGGAGACACAGATACTTCATTAGTATCATTAGCGGAGGAACTCTCCTCGGCTGATACATTCGATGGCAGTCTTTTAAAGGATAGATTTAGTCTTTTAAAGGATAGATTTACCTCTCTTACGTTTAAAGGAGGAAGACTGTTCTTTATTAGACAAACTTCACTGTCTTTTTACTACTATCAAACGTTTTTTATAAATCAGTCAAATCTCTTTCAATTTTTTTAATCATACACATGTTAAGCTCTTTAGTACTGCGGTGGTGGTGCTGCGGTAGCGTTGTCGCCTCACAGTAAGACGCTGTCCTGTTCGATTCTCAGCTAGAGTGTCTTCTGTCTGGAGACATGCGTGAATGTGTGTACCTTCATTGAAGGTTGTGCGTCAGGGCCGGCAACTCAGCATGTAAAAATCTACTGCCAATCATTAGCGGACCGGAGTTCCGCTGTGGCAACCCCTAACCGGGAAAAGCCAAAAGACACAACAACAAAACAACACAGGTTAAGCTCTTTCAACTGTAGCTAGCTTATTCACAAGCATCGCCATTTGTTTATTACATTCAGCATTGTGTTCAAATTGTTAAATTCTTACAATCTAACAATCTAAGGCTGATGTTCAATGATTAAAGGTCACCTATTACAGATGTGTCACACTGCCTTCATTTCTTATGGCAGCCATATCCTCAATAAGTCAAACCAAGACTTCAGTGACTAAAGTTGCTCTTTTTTCTGTTTCAAACAAGAGTTCCTGTTTATATCTCATGGTGTTAAAACCGGTTTGTGTTAAACAATCTGGAATGCACACAAAGACAATTTTTGATTTATAGAATAAGCCTTATTTATTAAAATTTATTCTGCAAGATCCAACATGATCCAACATGAAGTAAACACTAGCTTAATCAATATGAATTTACTCAGATGATGTACAAGTGGTACAAGACAGAAAAGCTAGTGTAAAAAGACTTGCAGCCTTGTATAACATTCTATGGCACATGGGAAGTAAAACAAAATACCTTCCAGATGGCATTTTTAGCTGACAGAATGGTTTAAAGCAGAACAGGCATGCATTTTGCACAATGTGCAAGTTTTTTAAAACACTTTTTCAGATTCTTACATTTGCCTTCAGATTAAGCTACTCAAGATACATAAAAATTAAAATTTAAAGCAATTAAATTTTAGACATATTGCATTCAAGAAAACAATGAAGTAAAAAATGCCAAAGGTTGTGGCTTCGTAAGATTTACATTGCATATGTATCACTACCATTAATTCACATTGCATATGCGTCATTCCTATTAATGCTGTTACAAAAACACCAAACTAAAATCAGCTGCCAGAACATCAATCCATACTTAGCAGGTATCACTCATCTTTCTTGGGTTTGCAGTCTGACAGCTGCTTGGTGGAGTGAATACAGAGGGATCACTTATTCCAGGCTGTAAATCAAAAAAACGAGTGGATGTTGTCACACTGTAGTTCTTTGTGTACGTTTCATACACTGGGTAGCAGTCCTTGAGTGTGTAAACACCAACCCAATTTTCATCTGTAACAAAGCACAAATTTATGAATACCGCAAATGTTAGAGACATTAAACAAAATCATCATAAATTAAGTGCAAAAGCCTATTAATCTACTGCTGCCTTTTAATTTCACAGCAATATTCAAGTATGGTTTATATTTTGACAGTGTATGGAATTATGCCACTTGAAAAATATTAGTGCTCATAAACACGCAAAATTGTTTCCTTAAATTAGCTTTACATATGCTTATCAAAATTTGAAACTTCAAATCACATGAAGCACAATGTGGTAAGTTTCAACTTAATGAAATCTCAAAAGGGACATAAAGGGACATCCCCCCTCACCAAGGGAGACAAGCCACCTACCCAGGAAACCCCCATACATGTGTATGTTTGGGGGGGGGGGGGTTACCTCTTCATTTCCAAAATTATATATATATATATATATATATATATATATATATATATATATATATATATATATAGGGGTTACCTCTTCATTTCCAAAATTATATATATATATATCTATATATATCTATATATATATATATATATATATATATATATATATATATACATACACTCACACACACTCACACACATACATACAATATATATATATATATATATATATATATATATATATATATATATATATATATATATATAGATATATATCACACATATGCTGGGTAATTTTCAAACTTCTGACTTCAGCACCAGTCATGTAGTCCAAGTGACATTTTAATAATATATTTCAACCAAACAATTAAATGAACACCTAAACTTTTTGAAAGTCCTTTTCTGAATTTCCACCTTTTCTCAAGTCCGTACCGCTGAATTAATCTTTAAGGTAACATGTCAAGTCTGCAACAGCTAATTGGCATAACAAGTAAAAAACAAAGGCAAGGAATCCAGGTAAGGAAAGAATTTCAACATAAAACTCTGTAAAGGTCATAGGTCAAACCAAGTGTGTGCATTTTGGTTATTCATAAACAGGACTGAAGTGTTTGAAGGAGCCTCTGCCCTACTTGTGACTAAACCCATCTCAGGCAGTGGGTAGCAGCCTACCCAGCACAGAGATTGGTTTGTTTCAAGTGTGTGGAAACACTGTATACTATAAAGCAATCCACTGCCATTTCTGTCTGCAAGTACCAGGAATGCCTACAAATGGAACATCTTTACCTAATCAATGCACCAACATCCTCCTTTAGTACACTGCAAAACCCAATACACCTAGATTGAATCTGAAAATGGCCCACATAAAGTCCCACCCTGGTTGGGTCAACTAATGCATACATACATACAGAAATAAACAAATTTCCTGTTACATGAAAACAGCAGCCAATATCAGAACCTCCTGCAGCTGCCAGTGTACTGAAAGCCTAACAGATACTGCTCAATATTCTTACTCAAGACAGACTCCAACAACATCCTTGGGCTGCAAACCCTTTATGCTGTATAAACAGATTATGTTCTTACTGTACTAGCTGACCTACACAGAGAGCGTCATCCTTTCTACTCACTGAACTTAGAGAGACAACATTCCACTGTTTATATAATATGTGCATGATGTCACCCAATTAATACACATGTTCCTGTTAACCCCTACCTACCTGATTTTTTTGTATTTGCTTGTTTCGGCACTTGCAAATTCAAATAGTGGATACAATTTTTTTTTTTAAACATTCCATGGGCATGTGGTGGTCAAATTATCCAGCAAGCAAAGCCCCACACAGACAATACTTTTACTGTCTTAGGAAGGAGAAGACAGGAGGACTACCAAATCACTTTCAGTCAAGTTACCAGACTGAAAAGAAAAAAAAAGCTAGAAACTCAGTGTTCCGTGTAACTCCAAAAATGACAGCAAGAGAGGAGTCTTTATTCAGGGACTAGTAGTAGGCCTCCTTCATAACTTCACACAAAGGGTGAAGTATTACTCCGGACAGACCTTCTGATGGTATGAGATAACTGCCCTCCTACAGGCAAGTCTGGTAGCAGACTAACCCCACAGTCCCTACAGAGGGATTAGCTCATTTTCCACTAGTGAAAGCTTAAATCTGCACCGTTCTTTAGAAGACTAAGGAACTGTGGAAACCAAACCCAGGTTCCTACCTTATAATCTTGGGTTGCAGCCCCTCTGTCAATGGGTCAGAGTACAATACTCTACACAGAGTACTCTCTACCAAACCCAATCTTCAAAAACTTTATTTGGGGGAAAACAATGCTCAAAAACACCATACATAACCATCCTCAACATACAGACAGACTTAGGCAGGTTCCTCATGATTAAAGAGGTTATTCGTGATTAGAGAGAAAAAATGAGAGAGACTACCTACAAAAGTCTAAAACGTTACTCACGTAAATGTCCATGCAAAAAAGTCTAGATTCTACCAAATACAAACAATTTGCCTCATCGGGACTTTAAAAACAAATCCATCCCAGGAACTCCAACTCCCAAAGATCAAAACGTAAAAGAACCAGATTCCACCAACATTTACCACTACTGTCAGTTTTGTTTTAAAAAATGCATCAGAAGAGGAAACCCAACAGCAACATCCACCCAGAGAAACAGTGCTTTTAACAACTATTAATGTAGCAGCACTCCACAGGCTGGCCAACCACCCATCGCCTTTGTAAGGAGCTTTACTACATCATGCCCAAGCACTGAAGTTTGGAGTGTGCAAAAAGTTTCAGAATTTGCTGTTCTTTGAAGTGTTTCCCCCTCACACCATAGTGGGTTGTACATCAACTCCAAGATCAATGAACCTCAGGAAATGGATACCACAACCCAGAATTTTATTCCCCCTTATTTATGTTTTCACTACTTGTTCTCCAAGAACTACACACGAACTTGCAGCACACTTCATGCAGAAGAGGAGGTAGAGTGTGGAGGCCTGCTATATTTTCTTCACCAGGGAGAACCTAGAGGCGAAGTGGCAAATGGATGCTTAGGGCAATTCAGAAACTGTTTTTCAGGAAGTGTGGTCAGTCTTTAGGGACACACAATTCTTATGAAATCCTAGCTAAGGTTCTGTATAGACAAACAAAGGCCTGTAACACAGAGACCGTGTGTGCCAAAGTGATGGCAACCAAAACATTTTCCAAGACAAAACTTTAATTATCAATTAATCTGTGGGTCTGAAGAATGAACTCGGTCATGGAATTCAAATCTTGCAGAGTACAATGGTAGACAGTTAACTGGGTATTTGACGTATCATTTGTTCTGTGAAAGAACAGAATGTCAGAGAGGGTTGCATTGTTCATGGCTGGAAAGCATACACCATTGACCTCCACTAAGGAGTACAGAGAAGGCTGCCAGTCTTTCCTGATAAAGGATAGTTGTGTAAGCTTACCAACACAGTAGATGTTCAAATGATCACTGCTGCAGTAGCCTCAGCTATAAGGCTTGCATTCTGCACAGGCTAGAACAGTTGTCAAGCTTTCAAAGCTTTAGAGCACCTTCCACAAGTTCAGACAGTTGACAGCTTGACATGGTAATGGTAAAAATCAGGGCTCTGGGTGTCAATGCCCTTCACAGCTTTCATGCCAGTTCTAAAATGGAGACTTTAGCCTTGAAAAAGTACAATGCTAGTTAAATTCAATGCCCACATCCTGGCAACAAAAACATACTAAAAGTAAGGGTGACAGAGGAAGAAGAGTTTACTGCAATTCAAACATATGCTGTTATGGTACACTACATTCATCATTTAATCACTGCTGTAGCCACCTTGTTTACTTGGCTAGCTAAAGTCAACTGGGAGAAGGATGAGGATCCAGGAAACTCTGGAAAACGTTCCTAGTGAAGCCTGCCTGCTCTAGACCTGAAGAGTTGTCTAATTTGTACTGCTTTGTAAAAGTAAACATAGTAGACCTAGTTGTTCCTCTACCACCGAGACCAAACCTTTCCTAAAAGCCACTATGAAGTAAAAGATGTATTGTAAAGTGCCACAGCCCTGCCTAGAATACTGTTATTATGGTGGGAATAACCAGAGAGAATGGGACAACCATTGGAAATTGTCTGCTTTGACGTGGGTTGCCTCTTTTACCTTCTTAAAAAAATGAAACAATTAATCCAAATTTCTGAATGTTTTATTCTGTCAAGATAGTACCAGAGTTGTCTGTCGATATCCAGAGTATGAAGAATCCTCTCTCCCTCATCTTTAGGTTCTAGAAAGAAGACAGAGAGATGGCTAACTTGGTTTAAAGTAAACTTGGATATAACTTTAGGGATATATAAGGGATTCGTTTTCAAACATCTTTGTGGAAAAGGGATAAGGTAGACCTACCATGAGAGAGTCTGCAATTCGGACATCTTCTTGCAGATGTCAGAGCAATAAAACAGTTTTCCATGTTAAGAACCTCAAATCAGCCTAATGAGCTGGTTCAAAATGAAACAAGTGTTAATTTTTTGAAAAACAAAATTAAAATCTCAAGGTGGATAAATATGCAAAACCCTTGCCAGACCAAAAAAAAAAATTTGACAGAGGAATGACTTGAAAGGGGGATCCATGAGCAGACATGCTGAAATGGCAAAAAATGAACCTTGCGACAGAGGGGCAAGAAAGGCCAGAGAAAGACAACTACTCGAGCATTGTAGAACCAGAGAAATTCTTGCCTTAAGGGTTTTGGTTCCTACTCTGGCACTAACTAAAAATGTTTCCATTTACTAATATAGGACTTTCTAGTAGCAGGTTTTTTTGCCTCCTTGAAATATATCTGCTGCACTTTTCATAAAACAGGTGCTTAAAGATTAGCCAGGCAATTAGTCAAAGTTGTTCCAAGTTGGAGGTTTATCACCCCCCCCATCTTGCACAAGTAGGTCCAATCATTGAGGAAAACTTGTGGCAATTTCCTTGGCCACTTCCAAAAGAAGGGAAAACCACTTATCTCAGCCAGAAACTAGTCACCGCAATGATGACTGAAGTCTCCTTCTGAACCTTCAGGAAAAACTCTGGATAACAGTGTAAAGGCATAAAGGAACATGCTTGTCTAAGGGAATGAAAAAAAAAAAAAAAAAAAAGAACCACATTCGTCTTCCAGGCCTGCTTGCAAGGAGTCCTGGAGCAGGATTTTACCAGATGTTTGTTGTGAATGGAGACAAACTGCATCAAATCCTGGAAGAACCTCTGATTCAATTTCCATTTCTAGAGTCTACTCTGTCCTGATCCTGATCAGCTTTGTCTGTCGCACTGTTTTGTTCTGATGGAATGCAAGATTACTGCAGAGAGACTAAGCTGAATTCCTATATCCCAGACTACCATGGCTAACATGTGCAGAGCATTATCTGCAGCCCTCCTAAGTCACTTCCAGCAGGCCTGGGGACCACAGATGATTGAGACAGAGTGCATTAATAACTGTTACCAAAGAAGAAAGCATAAGAAGTGTTGGCAAACATTCTGGAGTAAAAACCGTTCCCAGACAGAGAAAGTGGTACAGGATGCAAGACACTTGAGTCAAAAGATGTTGAATGCCTGCAGAGTAAAAGGGAGTTTTACACATTAAATCTTTAACAAACTTCAAAAGAGTCTGAAAAACAAGAGTCATGCCTTGAATCAGTTTCCCTTCCTCATCCCACTTTTCAGGACTTCAGCAGCAGATGGCCCAAAAACATCCTCCCTATCAAAGGAAGTAATCAAATTTTCAGCTGCAATATCCTCAGGTTAAATTTGAGAATGTAACCATGGAAACCTCCTCATAACTGTTCCAATAGCAGCTGATATCAGCCTAGTTCCAATAGCAGCTGATATCAGCCTAGTCATCAGCACATTTCAAAGCATGTTTGGTTACTTGAGACACAGATGCAAGCAGTGTGGTCAGAGCAACTTTCCCTCATGAGGAAAAGTGGCTATAAACATTTCATATTCGTAAATGAAGCAAGCATAAAAATTAACATGCAAGCCTGACAATTAAGAATCATAAAAATGTGAGGCAGAGGTGTACACCCCCCCCCTCCAAAATCAAAGGCTTTCCCACTCGTATCAGATGGAAAGGGAATCCTCATTTACCACATATTTAGATGCAGATGCATAAATCACTGGCGTCGGAACTGGGATTAAAAAAACAATAAGACTGATGAACTTTGTACAATCTTCCTGCGTTTTTAGGGGCTGCACGCTGGGTGTCAGGCTTGTTGCAACAGCCTCCAAAGCTGGGAATAGGAGGACTGAGATATTTCAGTTGAAATAAATGACAGTATTTTTTTTTTCAAAGAAACTGGAATGTTATGTTCTCAATGAAACATCTAGTTCATAGACATGGCTTCAGAAAGAGAAAATTCTTCCAAGCGACAGTCAGAAGAAATACACAGAATCAAAATCAGTTACTTGAATAAAAAAAAACAAAAAAAAAACAAAAAAAAAAGAGAGAGAAGGGTTGAGAAGGGTTAACAGCCTGAACCAAGTCCAACAAAATCCTTCATGCCTAAAACAACAAGAGACGGAAGATAAGCGTTTAACTTTCTGCTTCCTTATAACTGCAATCTCCATGGAAGCAAACAGACTCCTGTCACAATCATCGCAATGAAGAGGGTTGCTGCGACTGTGGAATAGCTATAACTGCGGGTGCAGTACGTTTGTCGGGTAGGGTATTAGCAGTTTTCCTTGGGCCAGTGTCCAATACTACTGTGGACAAGCTCTGAACATTTTGGATATTCACTTTTAGCTTTCTAACACAGCTAAAGAAAGATTTGCATTTATTGTTTGGTTTTAGTGACCATTTTAAAGTTCATACTCAGCTCTCCTCAACTCAGGACATGTTAAAAACATTGGTAGGGTCGGTCAGCCAGTTTACTGTCGCATAACAAGTCCCCCAGTAGAAACACGATGGGTTTAATAGGGACTTCAGCTAAGTGTTAAGACAGCTATAATAATCAGAACAGGATATAGAAGTTGCTATGAAACTAGCTATGAAAAGGATCTGGATATCTAGGAGTTAAAATGTGTTCCCAGGACTGACACAGGCATTGTAAGCTTTCAGTATAAGACCCAGTCAAATGAGTTCAGTCTTTTGAAAATTGGGTATTGTGGTTTCAAGTCAAATGAAATTCAGTATTAAAAGTATATCTTATATCACATGCACACACACACACAATCCCCTTTCAAATATTGAAAAGACCACAATCCTGGACATTAGTTTCACAAGTTGAAACTAATCCCGAACCACAGAATTTTTTTCCAGGGCATGTGGGGGAATATGCCCTTTACCCCACTGTAGTGTGATCCCAGAATTGGTATACATAGTTGGTGGGGGGTGCAGCCCACCACCTAGGTGGGTTTCAGATGCTACTGTATGTAATGTGTAGTTTTGCTGAAGTGTTTACTAGCCCTGGGAAAAAAATTCTGTGGTTCGGGATTTAAGTTTCATTATTTTCATCTTGCGAAAAGAACGAAGGAATGTTCGGGATTGTTGTCTTTCAACATTTGAAAGGAGATCCATATATTTACACACGCACACACACGCGCACGCACGCACACAAACACGCACACACACACGCAAACACATGCACGCAAACACACACGCACACAAACACAAACACACACAAAATTAAAAAAAGCATATGTATATATTATGTGTAAATAAATGCTTAAACATACACACACACACACCTATGTAACTATACACCAGGTATAACAGATACACATACATTCAAGTAGAAATACAAATGTACAAAATGAGGGCATGTGTACATACCCAATGAAACTTTCTTCAAGGCCAGTTCCCAAGGGTAAATTCTCATGTATTAAACAACACTACTGAAGTCTACCAAGAGTTCAATACTTAAACACTTGAAGGGAAACCCTACCTTGTAAATCAACAAACATGTTTATAGTCTTTATACCCCAAAATAAAAGTCACCAAGTGCTTCATAAATGGCAATATGCTTTATTGCACACTGGCCATCATGGAACCTGCCATAACATGATTTTGTTTTACTGCTTTGCCCCCTGGCTTCCAGGATCTTTCAAGTCCCCTTATAAAAGAGTCCTGCTAGATTTAAGGACATCTTCCATGGACATAGAATGGCAGTAGTGAGATTCACTGGTATCTTATACAGCCTCTGGTCAGGAGTACTTTTCAGTTTTTGCCTGAATTATCCTAACTCACACTGCACTCCTTTCTGACCCAATCACAATAGTTGCAAGTCCTCAACAAAACTAAAGTTGTTACAGGTTTAACTAATACTTTCAAACTTGTTTGTAGTCCAAGTACTGACAGACCCCCCCCCCCAACTCCTACTGAGGTGTCAAGGAGCCATTAATGGAGTCTTCAAAACAACTTATTTTGATATTCCCAATATTTTATTTTATCCTGAATGACTGAGAAATGTGCTACACTATTTATTTATGCCCGTTTACTAGGGTAGAGCTCTAAAGACAAAAGGTCATGACTTCTAAAATAATTTTTAGTGCATTTCAGTATAACAGAGACAAAACCTTCTGAGGTTTTTGTATTTGTATTGTCACATTGTCAAACATCTTCATGCATTACACTTTCCCCCACTCATGTCACTTTGTTGCGGCTCGATTTTGTTAAAACCATATCACACTTGCACTTTATCAAACCATAATCCAAGAGCTTGACAAATTTTGTGCAGTACACAAAACAAAAATGCACTTCCAACGACAGGATCAGTATCTCAAAAACAAAATATAGTCAACTACATGCTCAAGTACTGTCTGACATAAGCAAGACAGACTGCAAGTTTATGGGCAGTGCTCCGAGTGGAAAACGAGCAACTTTCACTTTGTGTTGGGTCATGCAGGTGGAGACCGTGGCTCTCTTTTCCTTTAACTCAGAGGCAAAAAATTAAAGCACAGGTTGGTTTCTAGTAAAACTAGTAAGGTAGAGAAAACATTAAAAACACAAGAAACGAGGAGGTGTAACTGGATGTTGCCAAACCAAAATCAAAACCACAAGCAGTCACGAAGATAAAGAAAAAAAAAAATAAAGGAAAGGATTCTTGATCTTTGTGACTGCTTGTGGTTTTGATTTTGGTTTGGCAACATCCAGTTACACCTCCTCGTTTCCTGTGTTTTTAACGGTTTGTGAAGCTTTTGTGTACGAAGGTAGAGAAAACACTTTGGCCAGAAGTTTGAAATAATTCTTATTACTAAGCAATGGTTGCTACTACAATCTTTTCAATAAACTTTAGCGACAAAGATTCCAGTTAGACTGAAGGCAGTGTTGGTGGGGTCAGGGTCAAACACATGTAAAGCCTCGGGGAGAAACGATACATAGAGGATCAAGACCCCCTCCCTCCGAAAGGCCTTCCAGTTCTTGTACAGAAGCCAAAGGAATCAATTTCTGCCCAACATAAAATTACTGGCAAAGGTACTTGAGATTAATGCTAGCACCAAAGACGCGAGAAGATACTGCAAATGGTATACATCCTAGAAAAATGAACAAATAGGAGAAAGCTACCCAGGTCTCTTTTCTTGGTACAGGCTGCCTCCTAGATGCCCAGACGTCAGACTATCCTAGATAAACACAGTCTGTAGAAAAGTGTTTTGTAAAGTGTGGCTCACTTCATTTCTGACTGTTCGCAGCAGTGCTGTTTGGTTCCAGTGGTGTCAGTGGCTCTCACCATCCTCTCAGGTGTTTTTGGCTTCTTAAAATTCTCACAGATCAATAAACTATTACGCACCCATGAGCCATGGGAGGGGTGGCTATAGCTGAAGGGACAGGCACATTTGCACAAGTTGGTTAGTGCATGTTAGGGAAAAATAAAAATGCCTTTAATGGACAAGCGTACATATACAGAAGTATAGGCTGATCGCAGTGTCCAACTGCACATCTGTTGACAGAGGGACTTCAGAAGTGCAACACCTGAGATACACAGCCTGCAGGATGTCAGGGGACATAAATATTTGATGCACATATGTTTTTGCACTGCTACCCTAAATGCACAATCCCACAGAGCCACACAGGTGATAATTACAACTGGTAACAAGCAAATTCACACTGGCATTTCCTGTGTTCTGTACACAGAGCAGACGACAGCACTGGTGACACCTGTGAAGACTGGAGCAGAAGAAATAGATGCGAGCACCTGTGCAGGAGCAATGATGAAGCAGATAAGTATATATCATAGTCAGACAGCACAGTAGCAATGTCCATTCCCAATCAGAGGTGGACATGCACTTTATGTAAAGGAGGCACATTCAGCCACTCCAAACAGACTAGCTTAGAAAGCTCACCACCCCTATAGAGGGAAGGCCCACCTATGGCCTAAGCCCATCCAGTGCTCCTCTTGCACCTGCCACAGCACATTAACACAGTGTCAGATAAGTTAACTCCAGACATGTAAGTAGCACTTTCTGGCATCAATCACCAGATGCAAGAAAGTCATCTAGGCAAAGTCTGTTGCTACACAGTACAACATGGAGCTGACTGCTATGTTGCGAGTGTACGCCTGGCACTATCAGCATAAGCAAGAGGACAAGGGAGTACAGCAAAAGCATAAGGATTGCCCTTATGAAGTCAATGGTGGCACACCTCTCTTTCCACCGCTACCTCCAAGTGAATCAAGTAGCATGCACACTGCCCACACTGGTAGTGATGTCCATGATCAAGGAAAAGCACACACACTCAACAGTCATGTAAGGGAGCCTTTGCAAGATGCACATTCAGCACCTGAGATGTGCTATGTATGATACACTGCTACCCTTATCAGGGGTAGGGGGATACCTGGCTTCGACTAGCATGGCACCATCAATGTGGCAAATCATCCTTGCCATGGGAAAGTCAATCATGAAAATCTAGCAGAGTGGCCTCGGGTCCTGGTCACTTATGGCACCCCCAATCACAGGATGATGTGCTCTCTGACACAGTGCATCTCCTTATGCAGGTGTACCTTGGGAATTGGCCCAGGTTTCCTCAGCATCATTATGTAGTATGGCATTGGCTGCAACCAGTCTGCCTGCTATTACAGGATTACTACTGCATGCTACATATATAGTACACATTCAACAGGGGTTAGAGCAAGATAGTCAGTCCTGTGGGAAGGTCTCCTTGCTGGAAGCAGAAATACAAGGAACAGGTTTACTTCGCTGTTGTGAAGACAAGTTACTCTAGATCCCCTGTGCACATCCTATTGACAAACCAGTAACTGTGGACTTGAGACCTTTGTCACGTATGCAATTTAGGACACCCAGTACCTCTGGGATCAAGTGGTTATAAAAAGGTACACACGATGATTTTCTCCTCTACTGTGCAGGGAGACCATATATGGTCATCAACATGGACAGATATAACTTGGAGAATTTTTTTTATTATTGACACGGATGCCTGAAATGTACCAAACATGTTCTCTGGTGATCAAGGTCCATGACTTACCTTTGGTTTTTCCACAAGGAAAATAAGCTACACATTCCTGTAGATTCCACATATGGGTGGAATGCGCCTGCCAAGCTCCATATAATGCTGTCCCAATAAAGACCCAAAAAGTGCCAATAGATGTGTTACCTGCTGTCTAATATTTTGCTACCACTGTGCACCAGGAGCTGGTGGCATTTACTATCAGCAAGCTCTGCTGCAATCCCAAAAATTACTTCACACTGCAACTCAGAGTGCTTTCATCATTTATGTATTTTAGAGAAGACTGAATGGCTGTGAAGCTTTTAGAATAAAGAAAGTCTCAGCTCGGGAAACTTTTGGCAATACCACTGACATTGTGGAAACAAATCAAACCACAACCATCAATTCTAAACTAAACTACTGCTCCCTTCACCTGACCCTAGTCAAACTGACATTACAGAAACAAAAAAAATTACTGCTAAAAACTGTCCAGATTTCTCTCAAAAGCCTGCACCTATCACCACAATAAATAAAAAAAAAAAAAAAAACATTTAAACTGAAAATTAGTTCTTCCTCTGCAGACAACCTCCCAGCAGAATACCCAAAACTTGCTGCAGAACCTACAGCATATTCAATCGGTACTATAAATAGGTCGGTTGGTAAAACTTGTGTCCCAGGGATTTGGAAAAAAATCATCATCCCCTTACACAAAGGGGGGTAATTCTGTTGAAAAATCTAATTTTATGTCCATTGCTACCTTTTCCCCACTTGCTAAGCAACTATGAAAATGTATCCATAACCAACTGCTTGAATACCTCATACAAAACCAACCCTACATACGAAGCTACCAAACATGGCTTTCGGTGTACACATAAGTAAGTTATGCAGTTTCTGTGCTAAAACTGTCGATAATGCCACAAAGCTCTGAAAAACTTGTCTCATCTCTATTTCTGGACCCTTCAAAGGCTTTTGATACAATTTCTCATACAAAACCTCTATAGTGTCTCTCATCAATCCAATGATTTACCAGCTATTTAACAGACGGCAATCTGTAAAATGGCAAGGCTCCAACTCATCATATCCTAATATTACTGGTTTACCACAAAAGTTTCACTCTTGGTCCTCTCTTGTTCCATGTCATTATCAATGATCTCCACACCTTGTCATCCAGCCTTCCTTATACAATATGCTGATGATTCAACCATCTGTTCTTCAGAGTCACCCAGCTACAACAGCTAACCCAAGCAACTCAACTCCTACTCAACCCAAAATGACGAAACTCCTCTTTACCCCCCAAAAGACTTCCTCAAACAAATGTTCCCCATACTAAACTCTTTAGGGGAAACAACACACACACACCTAAGACGGCTCTGCAGACAAACACTAAACAAAGCCACAAAAATACACCCTAGCCAGTACCTACATTCTACCCTCACTACTATACTGTATTCTCAACATCTCCCAAGAATCAAAACTCTAATCATGCCATGACAAAATTGCACAATTTGCTACAAATTTAGCATACCACAATCACTGTATTGCTCCTCATATCCTAAATTGGTTAGAACTTGCATAACATCCGAGTTACAACTAGCTCCTCATACCTTAAATTGGTTAGAACTTGCATAACATCCGAGTTACAACTAACTGCCCACAAAATAATAAACCCAGTAACTGCCCTTCTCTTACTTACATACCCCCAACCATACACCCAAGAAATCCCTTATATCAGAGGCTCAACACTTTCCTGACAAAACCTGGTAAAACTGAAGGCCATAGTCTAAACTCCTATTCAGTAGCCAAAGTATGGAATCCCTTACCTATATATCAGAACTAACCAAAAACCTTCCTACCTTCAAACACTCTCAAAGAATATCTCACTAAATCCTGGAATTGTTCTGCCTGTCAACCTGGCTAACAGCCTTCTGCTAACCTCACTTTCTATTAAGGACTCCGCACAACATTTCCCTCCCCCCTAGTATCATCTATTACTACCCCCCCCCTCTACCTGGTCTTCCTTCTCCACGCAGCTTTAACCCTACCCTCCACCTACTCTTCCTCCTCCATGCAACTCACCCCTACTGCCCCTCTACCTGCTCTTCCTCCTCCACACAGCTTAACCCTACCCTCTGTCAACACTGTTAATATTTAATAGCAGTTAAAGGAGAAAAAAAAATCAGCAAATTCTCATAGCTAAACATACGGTACATCTGTCAATATTATTCTTAATATATGGAACTTATTTTCATGTACAGAAATGCAAATGCTAAGACTGTTGTAATTTTCTCGTGTTACATTTTTCTAGAGCTTTTCTTCCCCTGGGCATCCTCTGAAAATGGTACCTCTGGACCTAGTCAGACTTTTCCCAGTAAAGAAAAGCAAGTAAATACATACATAAAGTAATGGAAGGTATTTACATCTTACTGACTTAAAAAGGTTAAAAAATCACCATGCTCAGTACCAGAAGAAAAAATTATAATAGGAAGATTCTATTTTCTACTGGCTTAACAGATTTCAGGAGGAGAGGGCTACTTGCCTCATATGCCGACTTAATGGGGAGTCCAGATTTAAAAAACTTTAATAACAAACTAGTATCCATGTTATAAGAACAAGACTGCCATGCCCAAGATCAGTTCTGTGCCTTTCAGAATGAAGTGCGCTTGCAATTCAATCAGAATGCATACACCTTATCAGGGACATCAGTAAACTGTAATTTCAGTTACTTCGAGGTGAGGTTGATGTCCGTTTGACCTTTTAGCTCTTCAGCACAGCTAGACGAAGGATTAAAAGAGGAACTTCCCACCCAAGTAGTTCTGAATGAGTAGGGGGTTAAGGTGAGGCATAAGCCCATTTACAAATAGTTCTGAATGAGTAGGGGGTTAAGGTGAGGCATAAGCCCATTTACAAATGGAATTAACTCAAATTAGTCTGCAGATGTGGGCTGAAGTGATGTTCATGGCCACATCACTTTGAAATCTTCCTAATAGAGGGACTCAAGACTGCATTTTACTGCGACAGAAAAAGAAGAAAGTTATCATACTTGTCCTAGCACAGCTGTATGCATTATCCAGCAGATGAACAGATAGTATATTGAACAATCCTGCTTTCAGGGCCCTGTTCAAGCGATGTAGATAATGTTCTCCATCACAAGGGGAAAAGAGGCAAAGAGCCTGCAATTTGCAGAGACCACCATCAAAGTAAGTTGTATACTGCTAAACTGGCCCTCAGTCTTCGAGAAGGAAACACAAACGCATGCTTCACTGAAAAGTCTACAGTCTTGGACTGCCCAGATGATTGACTGAGAAATCTTACATTTTAGGTATAGACAAAATGCCATAGCCAAACTGGGCAGTTTCAATCCTGGGTCTCTGCCAAGGCTGTTCCATCTGAGGGGGCAGAACATTTTGCTACTCTACTGAACTCACATGTCCTCCCTCAGACATCTCGATCTCCTCTACTGTCATTCTGACAGTTGACCCACTGCCCTGTGTCCTACTACACAGTGCAAGCTAATGGCATTCCAAATCACAAAGCAGAGGACAGTGAGGAACCCAAGTCGTCCAGGGAGGGGGTATATGGGTATATGTACACAACTTACCTCCCCCCCCACTGTGCTTGTACAAACACATCTGACAGCAACTCCCTCTTTGGATCAAACTCTACCCCCAAGACAGCATGAACAAACACTCTCCTGCCCAGGATGGTCATACCCATCCCTCTCTGCCACTCCATTAATCACCCAAGACACTACTAGAACCAGAATCACCTGGGTCATAGTCATGGTTTTATCCCTCTATGCTGGCACTTTTTTTTTTTTAACATTGCTTGATGTTCTCAGGTAACCACATGATCTAGCAGGCTTACTGCAGCATTCCTGGGCATCCAGCCAACACTTATGTTTTGTTTCGACAATCTTTACTAATCCTGTGTTTGTCCATACACACAGTCTTTAAAAGATGGGACTTTCTGCTCAGACAGAAGCCTCACCTGTGGAGTGGACGCACTGCCCAGGAACTTTCCTGATAGAGACCCCTGCCTGCTGAAAGGCAGCTTCCCAGTCAAAGTGTTGGCAAGGATGAAGCTTTTCAACAAAATTTATATATCACCGATAGTTATTTCTTTATATACACGGATGAATTGCTTTAAGTTACACTACTGTCTAGTTACAGGGTCTATATTAGATCATCGAATGCTGAAAACAGCAAACGAGGATTAAATCAACCCTATTTCAGCGAAAGCTGAAACTGTTAAAAGCTCAGAACAGCGATTTCTTTCCTAGGGAAAGAAATCGTTGTTCCAACAAATAAAAAGACCCCACAGCCCCCCTACTTAAATATACAAACTCCGAGACGGCACTAGAACACAGCAAAACACCGAAGCAGCCAAGCAACTTCTTTCCCAGAAAGTCTGATTTCTGTGTCTTGAACATTTCTGATGAGCCTGTTAAAATTAAATTCAATAGGCAATGCATTTTATTGGCGTAATCAACAGGATTCAAAATGTTTAAGAAAAAGAATAAAAAGGAATGTTGCATCTGCAGCTGATGAAATCCCGGAGTGGGATTGTGCTCCCTATGGGATGTTGCCACCAAGTGGTCATGTAGTGGAGGTTTAAGTGAAAACTGGGATGTAAAAAGCTGTAGAACCAAAAGCTGTAGTTAACGTTTGCAAAAGGTTTCAGTAGAAAAAGGAAAAGAACTTAGTCCAATATGCAGACAGGGCTGGATACTTTTATCTGCATATCAAAAGCATCAGGATAAAATCTGCAAGACTAAGCAGCTTGAGAAACAAGTTTGTGACTTACAGAATCAACTTGTAATGTTACATTGTCAAAAATCAGTTGTTAGCCGATAAAGCAGACCGATATCAACAGGTAGCTGATGTAAGAGTAGCGCAATACAAACACAGGAAAAGGAGACGTAAAATAAACAAAAGAAAGGAGCATACGAGTATTGCTAAAGATGGGGAAGACTAGGATTTTGACCATTAGGATGGGGATATTTGGTTTTCCTCAGATCCCTCTTATCACTCCAATTCTGATGAAAATGAGAAAATTGCAAACTACAGCTGATCACCCTGATGGTCAGCTGATGAATACATTACAAGATTGACATACATGACAGATTTCAACAAAGACTTGGAGAAAGTTTAATAGCATAGGTAGTCAGGTTATACGAAACAGGGTCTGCCAGTGTTAAAGATGCTCATGATTCTCAACAGTTTTGTCTTACAAGTTCCGATCCTACAACACAAGAACATTTCAGAAGGAATGACAATCAAGCTACGACTATCCTAGAGAGGCAGAATGGCCCGTTAATGACAAATCTTGGTGTACTTGGAGGGATGCAATTCAGCGCATTAAGGAAGAGGGAATGAAAACTGCCATCTTCATAGGACAGGCAGACATATTAATGCAATGTGCATTGTCTGTAAGGAAGAAAATTGACTAGCCCCTCCAGCTTACAAACAAGTAATGATAACATTACTGATCAGACAGGTAACTCTTTCAAAATGTGGTCGAAGCCATTAGGCAGTTTGGGGGACAGAAAGAGTGGTGGAAGAGCATAGAGAAAAGGTTAATAATCGGGTATCTAGGAAAGATACGTTTACCACTTCATTTAAAGATGAAGTAGAAAGAGAACAAATAGCATGCACAGCAACTGAATATAAAAGAAATAACGATAGAAAGCAAAAAATGCAAGAGTCAGGGGAAAAGGAAAAAGGTAGGGTGAATGTCCCAGTGACTCTAAGCTCCACCATCATCACAGATGTATCCCGATTCGTCCTGGGAAACTGATACAAAATTTAATTAGGAAGTTGGCCAAACTCCTGTCAGCGTTTGAGCTCGTAAAGAAGCACAACCTTATACAGATTTAGTAATTCATTGGCAAAATAAAAATGAAAATGAGCAGAGTCCAAGACCTGGTTGATACCAGAGCAGAGGCCTCCAATTTATGGAAACCCAAACTTATTAAAAGGCAACATGTCACTATCGCAGCATTAGGAGGGGGGAAAAAAAAAAAAAAAAAAAAAGACTAAAGCTGTTGAAACAGTACTTTAAAGAAAATAGGGAAGTTATGTAAAAAGAAATATCCTGTTTTGATTGTACCTACTCCAGAATATATAAATGGAACTGACTTACTAAAAGGGTTGACTTTGAATCTTGCACATGGCCAATATCAAACTGGCACAAAACCGTACATTTTAGCAATGTTTGTTATGGTGGGACATATCAAATTCCCGGGGGGCATAAACAGATGGGGGAGACTAGACTATTCAAGATTTATTGAATGCAGGTGTTTTAAAAACCACCAATACTGCACGGAACAATCCGGTATGGCCAGTAAAGAAAAGTGATGGTTCATAAACTAAACATACTCCTCCTCTAATGGCTACAGTTCCGTATACTAACACATTGACTGAAAACATACAAAAGCATAAGCAAACTTGGTATGCTGTAATAGACTTACTAAATGCCTTTTTCACCACACCGATATGAGAAGAATTATGATGAGTTTGCATTTACTTGGCAAGGTAGGCAGTATACTTTTACAAGACTACCTCAGGGTTACCTACATAGCCCAACCATATGTCACAGTGTGGTGGCTGAATATCTCAATGAAATGCATGTTCTAAAGGATATATAAATATCTCATTACATAGATGATATTCTGATTCAGGGAGCAGATGAAAAGATGGTGCAGGAACAAGTGCAAAAAGTAAATGAACACAAATTCGAAGAGCTGGGGAATTAACCTTGCTAAAATCCAAGGACCGCGTCAAACTGCCAAGTTTCTGGGTATCCAATACCATCATCGGCACAGAGAATTTACCAAAAACTAGGCAAAAATATTTTAGAATTCCCAACTCCTCAAAATAAAATTCATTGGATTGTTTGGATTTTGGAAGCAACATCTGAGTCAAATACTTTCTCCTTTGTACAAAATAGAGAGGAAAAAAGTATGAATTTAGCTGGCAAGATGAACAGCAGGCATCTGAAAGGACTAACCAAGCTATACAACAGGCTCTTGATTTATGGCCCATGCAAAAAGATTAAGTGCAGTTGCATGTGTCAGTACACGATCAATATGCTAACTGGAGCTTATGGCAAAAACAAGGTGCAAAACAAGTGCCTTTAGGAGTTTGGACTAGAAAATTACCTGAAGCTAGGAGCAGGTATACAGTCTTTGAAAAGACCAACCAGTAGCTTGTTACTGGGCTCTTTTAGACAAATAACTGTAGGACATACTATAGCTTTAAGACCTGAAATTCCCATTGTGGAATGGGTAATGAGTTCACCCAAAACACACAGACTAGGACATGCACAAGAAGCCAGTGTAATTAAATGGAAATGGTAAATTCAGGATCGGGCTAAAACAGGTGCAGGATGGGTGGCTATGTTAAATGACAAAATAGCTCAGATACCCGTGACTGATGAATCACAAATCACAGTTGCCACCTGGAACAACGTCTGTGCCTGAATCTCTGGTTAAATGGGGACAACCTTTTGCTCAGTTATCACTGCAGCAAAGGCAACATGCCTGGTTTACTGATGGATCAAGAAAAATATGTAGGAGACAAAGTCTTACAATCCTACAACTAAAACGTTGTTCACCACAGGTGATGGTAAGCATAGCCAATATGCTGAACTATATGCAGTGTTTCAACATTTAAGACAAGAAACACCAGGAACATTTACACCCGATTCTTAGGTCTGTAGCAAATGGTTTAGCTACGTGGTTGCCTAAATGGCAAAAGAATAATTGGAATATATATTCAAAAGAGGTATGGGGAAAGGAATGAATTATAGCAGCAAATATGGGAAATGCTAACTCAAAGCACTGTTACTGTGCATCATGTAGATGCTCATTGTACAACTGATTCGCTAGAATGATGGTTTAATTCTATTACAGACAAGCAAACTAAAACTGCTGAAGCAGAGGTTGACATGAATACATTACAGCAGTTTGGCATGGCAAAGTGGGTTCATCAGAAGTATAGACATTTGGAAGAAAAGGCCATTTCAAGAGGGCACATACAAGAGGTATTTGGATTTCTATGGATGTAATTAAGACTGCTACTTTACAGTGCCCTGTATATGTCATCATACCAAACACAAACTAATACCACACATTGTACAGGGGCACTTAAGCAGAAGTGAACTACCTGGGCAAATCTGTCAGCTTGATTACATTAAGACTTTTACCCTTTAGTACAGGATTGTCAATATGTATATGTACAGCAATAGATAACATATTCAGGGTATTTACTAGCCTATCCATGTAAAAGAGCTATGCAGGTAAACACCTGAAAACAACGGACTTAGATCATTTTGTACTATGGCATTCCTCTCCAGATACAAACTGACAATCACTCATATTTTAAGGGAAAAATGGTACAGCACTATAGTAAATAGCACAACATCATATGGTTTCACATCTCTTATTACCTGCAAGTGGCAGGATTGAGTGAATGAACAGCAATTAAGAAAGTTGGGCAATGGTTCCTTACAAACATGGCTCTGCAAATTTTAAAAAGAGACCAACTGCAGAAAGTGAGACTTCTCTAATGAAGATGTTGATTCCATCATTGCAGATCAAACCTTATGTAGCTACAAATGCTATTACGTATTAGGAAATGAAAGAGGGTGCTCAGGCTCCATTTAGAGCAACTCCAGAAGAAACCGGTTTAGATTTGCATGCCTTACAAATGTATAGGTTAAAACCATGAGACATCCAATTGACTGGAACAGGAGTAGGAGATCAAATACCTCCTGAACATTGTGGTTGGATAGCACCCAGATTAGGACTAGCTTTAAAGGGTATACAGACTATGGGAGGTGTCACCGATTCTGATTACCAAGGTGAAATCAAAGTGATATTTAAGACTTGCTAATACAAAAGGGGGGGGCAGAGTGGCTCAACATCTCATAATACTAGTGTATGGTGGGTCTGTGGTAAATGTGGGGTCAACAGCCCCCACCACTGACATTTAGAGGAGATAAGGGATTTGGATCCACAAACATGAATAATGGTGCAACATTTTGGATCCAATCACCAAATAAATTACCCGAGCTACCTGAAACTGTTGCTACAGGAAAAGATTACTAGAATGGTGTTATGAGATCCAGACAGGATAAGTAAGAACATATACCTGCAAACAAATTTATCTACGAGAACAAATATATTGCCTTTTTGAGATTTCAGATTCCAGTGAAATGCACCGCAATCATTGTACTATGTGGTATGCATCTGGTCGAATCCATAACACCGGGTATGAAAGTACAAAAACTTAATATTACAACAATGCAGTGGGGATGGATTAAAGGTACAATATAACACAGATGAATTTTACATGTCCAGCTAATGAAGGTCGTGGCACTGCAAATATGACCATTATAGAGAATGTAACTATTTGGAGAGCATGAAAAGGACACGTGTGTCTTCAATTATTAGATGGAGAAGTTAGGCATGCAGTAACAAAACGGATATAAAATGCAGCAATCTTTATATTAATTGTAATAGAAATTATGAAACTAGGAATAATTGATGTAAAAATAAGACATTTTTTAATTGTACCATGTATATATAAAATATTACTAAATTATTTTGCATGAACAGTTTTGAAATTAGTAATGGGAATGCACGGGCTTCAGTTATAACTACAGTAAGCAATTACTACAGCACATTTTGATAAAATAGTAAAAATTCCTTCAACATGTAAATATGTAGGGTAAAAATATCAAAAGACTGTATTGCATTTTAATATTACCTTCCCAAGCACTGAAACGTAGAAGATGATGAACTTGGTATGACACCTTCTTAGGAGGCATAGGAACTGGGTTAGGAACCCAGAATGCAACTGATGTTGACTTCTTAGCTAGTAAATTGAAAACTACTGGTCAGGATCTCTCTCAGATTGTCCATTTAAAGTCTCAGTGAAATCTCACTGTGGCATACTCAAAAACAGACAGTCGAGTATGAAAAATAAATTTCTAACAGTCCAATGATTCGTTAAATAGTAATTTAAATTTTAATGCAAATGTAAATGATTTGTAAACTGGACCAAATGTACTCTGCAAGCAATGTGTGAGCAGATACAAAGGAATTCTGTTCAAACTAAATTATTAGTTAATAAATGTTTGGCGACAACAGTTTCACAAATGGATTCCTAAAAATAATTGGATAACATTATCTTCTGATAAAACAAAATATACTTCTAAATACTGCATTGGACAGATTATTCTAGTATCAGTAACATTATACTGAACTGTGTGTGAATTTTTGGTATTACCCTTAGTATTTGGGCCTATCATTTTCAATATTGGCTACAAGTGGACAGATTATTCTAGTATCAGTAACATTATAATGAACTGTGTGTGAATTTTTGGTATTAACCTTAGTATTTGGGCCTATCATTTTCAATATTGGCTACAAGTGGAAGGAAATTATATAGATTATTTCTCTAACAGAACGCACAAGCTGGAACATTGCACAGATACTATGAACGGACTAATCTGTGGACAACATTCTTCTGTATAAGAACCATGTTTTTTTTTCAGCATTCAATAAACATATGTAAACAGACTATATTGCCTTCCACTTTTGAAATGTTAACTGAATTTGCCCTGAAATTTATACATTTAGTACTAGTTTATACATTTAGTAACTCATCAATCATTGTCATACAATCTTGGTAATCCTTTTGTAGGATGTTTAAGTAATGTTACACATTTAATTTGGCATAATGCAACTTGTGTATTTACTCCAGAGACGCATAATGGAATATCTTTTCTCTGGCTAGCAGAAGCTCAGTATTATCCCAGCCTCAGCTTTTCAATGAATTCTTTGTACACAGCATTTAATAATACTACAAAAACAGACTGTAAATCACAGTATATTGCATCATAAAATGAACAGTATAATTGTGGGTGATAAACTGATTCATTTAGCAAATTTAGCAAGAAAGACTGAATCAGATACACCACATAACTGCTGGTATTATTGTTCAGCGGACGGATAACTGGTGGTATACGTTCAGCGGATGGTCATCATTAGGGACCAAACTGTTAAATTGGATAATACACCCCATATTAATAATACAAAATGTTATTAACTACTTGGAATTACTATTTAACATACCGTATATACAAAAAGCTTCAAGTATTATTAGTTTCCTATACTCAAGTCAGTAGTCAAGGGCAGAATGGGATACGAATAGTATACCTTGAGTGTAAGTGAACCGACTGCCGACTTGGTATAGTAATATCAAAGGGTTAATAATCTTTATGCTCTATTTTCCTCTATTTGTTCTATGTAACTATGGGAATGAGGTTATTTTAGGACTTTATTACATTCCTTCTTATTTTTGCACAAACTCTGTGACCCTGAGACATGGCAGATAACTTGTTTTGCACATTCCTTGATGTATTCAGGTAACCACAGGAACTAGCAGGGTTACTTTGAGCATTCCTGGGCATCCGACCAACACCTACGTTTTGTTTCAACATAAATCTTTGCAAATCCTGCGAGTGTCAACACACACAGCCTTTAAAAGATTGGACTTTCTGCTCAGTCAGACAGAAGCCTCGCCTGTGGAGTGGATAGACTGTCTAGGAACTTTTCTGATAAGAGAGACTCCTGCCTGGCTGAAAAGGGGCTAATGAGTTGAAGCGTTGGCAAGGATGAAGCTTTTAACTTTATCGGTGGTGTAATTCTATTTCTTGATATACAATGATGAACTGCTTTATTCAAGTTATACTATTGTTTTAGAAATAGTCTAATTTCACTGTAATAAAGTGATTAATGCCAGATTTCTTTGTCTTGATCATTTCTGATCCTGTTAAAATTAAACTCATTAGGGAATACAGGTAGATCCCAAAGGGATAGGTGTCAAAGACGACACCAGAAAAAGACATCCAGGGCACAGATATCAACTAGTACCTGATGGAGAGGAGAAAATTAATTAAGGATAGCAAGTTTGACTGGTAGGACACCGCCATCAAAATGGTCAAGATCACAGCTTCCAAAGACAATGTTGTTGTTATATCTTTCGGCTTATCCCGGTTAGGGGTCGCCATTAGCGGACCAGTCCGCTAATGTATGGTAGTGGATTTTTATGTGCCGAGTTACCAGCCCTGACGCACAACCTTCAACGAAGGCATGCCTATTCACGCATGCCTCCACACAGAAGACGCTCTAGCTGAGAATCAAACGCGACAACGCTACTGCAGCACCACTATGGTAATAACCAAATTTGTGTACCATAGACCTGGTGGCCATTATAGAAGGCAATGATCAATGTATTTAT
Organism: Protopterus annectens; assembly: GCF_019279795.1. Taxonomy (NCBI): domain Eukaryota; kingdom Metazoa; phylum Chordata; order Ceratodontiformes; family Protopteridae; genus Protopterus; species Protopterus annectens. Next base: position 610,741,165 of record NC_056731.1, on the reverse strand, counting down.
GAAGGACATGACAATGGAAGAAAATTATTTTTGGAATTTTTCTACAAGTCAACATTAAGGACTCAACATCAGTCAAACAGGTCTACTGATATCACTAAAACCATGTGGCGCACACACCTTAGTGGTATGTCAAGATTACAAACAAGACACTTATTTTTGTGAGTCTTCCAGAAGGGCAGTTGACAAAGTTAATTTGCACAACAACTACAGAAGGCTACAATTTTAGCAACCAAAATAAAGAGGGGGAAAAAGAGATAATAATAAAAACTCCTCTGCAGAGAAAAAACATGGCATGGAACATGGTAAATAAACTCAACGAGTACAGCATGAGACAGCTCACATTAACAAGTTCTAGTCACAGAGTAGAAACAATGGAGTGTGTTCTGGAAAGGCTACGCATAAGGAATTTGTAAGCATGGCACTAGGAATAGTTCCTTCTGGTATCCTACAGCTTGACACAAAAAAACAGTACTTTGAAAATGTACAGAGCCCATACAGTGGTGCTGCGGTAGCATTGTCACCTCACAGTAAGACGCTGTCTGGTTCGATTCTCAGCTAGAGAATCTTGTGTGGAAACATGCGTGAATGGGCGTTCCTTTGTTGAAGGTTGTGCGTCAGGGCTGGCAACTCTACAAGTAAAATATACCGCCAATCATTAGCGGACCAGAGTTCCGCCGTGGCGACCCCTAACTGGGAAAAGCCGAACGACACAACAGCAGAGCCCATACAGCATATAGACTGTTACAGTAGCAATAATGTAACAGCTTTAACCTATGAATCCAAATGGTTGCAGAACATAAAGTCCCCAGCTAAATCTTTTTTTTAAATGACTGCAGCCTCAAAAGACTTCCTACACCTAGAAACTACACAAAGAAGTCACATTCAACCAGTAGTATCTGAC
>NC_056731.1:610675264-610727764 GCF_019279795.1 Protopterus annectens | reverse complement strand
TCAATTTCCACCATTTGATTCTTGGTGCTGCCCTCACACTCATCCGCCTCTTCTTGATCACCAATGTCAATCCTACAAACCACCATCCTATGCTGCCTAACTACACTTTCCCCTGCCACCACTTTACAGTCTCCAATCTCCTTCAGACTGGTCCTTCTGCACAAGATATAATCCACCTGTGTGCATCTTCCTCCACTCTTTGTATTTCATCCTATGCTCCTCCCTCTTGTTAAAATACGTATTCACCACACTTTCCCCTGCCACCACTTTACAGTCTCCAATCTCCTTCAGACTGGTCCTTCTGCACAAGATATAATCCACCTGTGTGCATCTTCCTCCACTCTTTGTATTTCATCCTATGCTCCTCCCTCTTGTTAAAATACGTATTCACCACAGCCATGTCCATTCTTTTTGCAAAATACATTACCATCTGACCTTCTGCATTCTTTTGCTTAACACCATACCTACCCCATCACTTCCTCATCCCCTCTGTTCCATTCACCAACATGCCCATTGAAATCTGCTCCAATCACCAGTCTCTCACCCTTGGGTACAGTCATCATCACTTCATCCAACTCATTCCAATTTTTATCTCACATCCATCGCACCCAGCTTGTGGAGCATATGCACTAACATTCATCATTATACCACCAATTTCCACCTTCATAAACATCACTCTGACACTTCACCTCCAAAACACTCTTAGCATATTTATATATAGATATATATCCAGCTGTATCTACATACATACATACTTCCATCTGTGTATATTATATAATTTTTTTTATTTATAACGCTCTCTCTCTCTAGCTCTCTCTAATTACACACACACACACACACACACACACACACACACACACACACACACACTTTTCAATCTTCTGCACATTAACAGAGTATTCCTGAAATGTAATCTTTTTTCCTACTGCTTTTTCAAAACATCTTACAATTTTGCTTTTTCTCAATTGCCTAACAAAATGCAATTATACTGTGATCTTGACATTGTGTATCTAAATCTTCTAAATTTACTATTTTGTGTAGTAAATATTAAATAAGACAGCAGTTATCCTCCATTTAGAAATAAGCTGTAAACACACTAATTTGATAGTTTCTGGGAACCTGAAGCAACACAAAACTTCCTTAAACTGAAACATGTCTGTGTACATGCCCACCTGATTACCACAGTCATCTGTTACAGAAGATAAAAAAATTAAATTACTGAGATATACTGACACTAACTTAATAATGTTGCACTTTTTCAGTAAAAGGCTAGGCTAAGCAAAAAAGAATGAAGTGTGCCATAGAGAAAATGCATTACAAAGCTTAAACTAAGTCTTGACAACATGAAAGACGGATGGACACTGAAGAAGGCAAGCATTAGAAACCATTAAAAGGTATGCAAGGACAAGGACGGCTGAGGAAAAGGTGCCAGTGTCTGTTGTAGGAAACAGAACTGAAAAATGTCCATTTTTATACAAGTCTTCTTTGTGGAAAGTTGATGAGGAAATGAAAGATCACTCTTGCAGATAACTCGAGACTTGCTGAAAGGTGGGAACTGGAAATGCCCTCAGCTACAAGAGTAGAGGACCCAATGTTACTTTTCAGAGTAGAAAGTCAAATGCATCTGAAAACAAAAACTAAACATGGGGACCACATGAAAACTGGAATAAGGGAAGCCAAGTTTGTCCGGGTCAGTAATCAGTAACAATACTGGTTCTGTACTACCAATACTACCTTTGATACTTTGGCTGCGAGAACAAGCTCAGCAGAAACCACAGATAAGAGTACAGCAGACCCTTAAGCAAATTCTATATTAATGCATATGGATTCTTGCCACCAAGAGGACTCAAAGATGCACCTTTGAAACTAAAAAAAATACCACAGATGGAGTACCCCACTTTGAGTATCACCTCTGCTGCTCTGTAACTGTGACCTCTTGTGGAGTATCAGGAGGGGCCTGTTCAACATACCAGGTTGTTTCATCAGAAATGTGAAACAAAAAACAGACAGTTCCAAAGCCAATACCCAAATTTGTATGGTTTCCCTGTAGGGGAGGTGTAGGATCCTCCATCTGCTGATAGAGAACACTACTGTGGCATTATCAGACTTACAGAGATGCCTTCTGTGATACACTGCTACACACAACATTCTGTAGATCCATTTTTTGGTAACTTCTATTGGCTTTGTTAAATTCACCCATCCATCCACAACCCCCCCCCCCCATTTTTTCACATGGGGTTGAGGTGTCACTTCAGCAGTGACAATCATCCCACCTTCAGGTGGCTTGCATCTCCTGCAGAAAAAATCCCTGGATTCTGTTATATACTCAACACTTCAGAGGTTTGCATGCAAAGATTTGCCTGCCACAAAGGCATTTATCTTGTGAAATGGATATGACTTGTGTAGGGGGTAAAGGCCCACAACACTGTTTTTCTCCTCAAAATAACCTGCAATCATTCACCATTTGAACAGACTTTTATACTGCAAAACAACTGTAGTGTTTTAGTAATGCATCACAGGAATTATGGTAGGGTTTAGGAGGCTAAACACCTTGCACTAAGCTTTCCCAACATTTGTAATTTAAAAAAATATAAACATATTCTGTTTAACTTACGTGCTCTTGAAGGTTTGCGGTCAGACCACTCCTGTACTTGAATTTGATCCCCTGGCCCACCGATATAATACTGATCTTCATAGGTACTATTAGCTGGTATATCATAAGGATCCCATGCATCAGTTAAGGGGAGTTTTGCACATATGTTAGTCTTTTGTTCAATTTGAAACAGCACTGCATCCTGGTAAAGGTAGATATATTCATAAAACCTGAGGGGGGGGACAAAATATTTACTTTTATTTTTTTTTACACAAATATGTCTGCCATGAACAGTCTTTTAGTGCATTACAAAAAAGTATACATTTCAAAAAACTGCATCTCAAACTTGATTACATAACCACAAAAGTTAAGCCTCTCAAACTTCAGAAAAGCTACTGAAAACTACCTTGCAGCCCGGCTACTCAAACCCAGCAATGAACACAGTAACGTGCAGACATCTCAAATGATCCAGTGTCAGAAGATTGAAAAAAAAAAAACACATGAAAAACCATAAAAGGAACCCACCTCAGAAATTCTGATAGCTCACATGATATGCCAGTCCTCCATAAATATCCTAACTGTGCAACACCTTGTTGAAGACAAGTTTAAAAATTCTAGCAAAATGGCTGAAAAAAAATTAAGCCACAGCTATCTTAATGGTCATTGTAATCATAACAGTGATATGTTGCTGATTCATTAGATAAGATTATGCAAACTATAAATCAAATGTCAATGTACATTCCTCAGCAAAATGAAAAGAAAAAAAGTAAGCTGCAATTACCCTATTGCTGTGTGCAAACTTTTGCAATTTTCTAAACGTGTAGGCACAGATGATCAGTGTCTCCCTTACTTGTGATCACTAATCTATCACCTCAAGGCTGTGAACTTTAGGAGAATGTCATCCAAATTGTTCCAGAATACAATGCTATATAATCCAAATTAGTGTCCCAATAACAATGTTTGCTACTTTGGACTTAACCCAGAACTCTGCCACCTTTCTGCATCATCTGACTTAACCTAAATCTCCTAGAATCCTTAAAAAAAGTCCTGCATTCTGCGTACAAGACACTGAAGTCACTGTTAACAGCTACATCAATATTCTTAACGTGTCCATGAAACCACTGCTCACATCCACATCACACTGCTGGTGGAATCTAACAATCTAATTTTCTACAACACTTACACTGTCCCAGTTTATCAGCTTGCTCCGATATAAAATCCTTTTACCTAAATACTTACTGAAAAGAGGAGCTGCCTTTACAGTTTCAAACAAAGTAGCATAGATGGTACAAACCCATAACAAACAGGAGCCATCAAGGGTGTAACCGATCACTCCTATATGCACATAACTAAAATGTTTCCAAACAATGAGGCCAGAAATGTACACTACAATTAGACTTTCAGAATTACTTAATACAAAAATTTAACAGATGTAGGTAAAGCGGCTGAAATTCTGAAGATGTGTACATGTTTTCAAATGAATGATAAAAAGAGGTGGAAGCAACAATAGAAGGCTTGAAGTTAAAATAAAAATATTTGGGTACAGCCCTAGACTGTATCTGAGATGCTTTCTACAAGCACATTTCAGAATACATACCACTCAGCTACTATGATTTAAGTAATGTTAGGACTCGTGCCCTCTGGCTTAGAGCTGCTGCCCCTCCTAGATTTACTAATTTTATACATAAAATTGGAGGGCACCTGCAATGTTGAGTTTTGCATGTGCAAGAACTTCCTGCTTTTCCTCTTCCCCCTTCCATCATACTTAGTAATCCAGCCTCTCTGTGGGTTCCTGCATGGCCATATCTTCTCATCTGAGGAAAAAAAAATGCTCGACTCTGCTATTATTTTTAAAGGCCTGTGCTACAATCTTTAATTCTCAGAGGTACGCTTTACCATGTAATAATGTGAATTTACTACAACTCCCCATACCTCTTGCAAACTTAGAGAGTTTAAAATTGGACATGAAAGACTTTGTACATTCTGCCCCTTTTCTTGTTTGAGTACAACAGACAAGAATGAACAATTACTGATGGAGAAGGAGCAGTTTAGCAGTTTATTATTTTTTTTAGTGGGGGGGGGGGGGTCATGTAAAAACTTTGCTGCATCCAGACATTTTAGAGAGGGAGGAAAAACAGAGGGGTATATTGGGTCAAGTAGAGTGGACTTGTGAGCTCTAGCATTTCCCACACCAAAATGAAATTGCTATAGCCAGTGACTACAGTTTCTTACAAACTGAAAGACATACATTTGTAAAACATCAGGACTTGCAAGCAGAAACTAGGGCAATGTGGAATAAAGACACACAGTTTCACTTGTAGTTGGAGCAACTAGCTCAATAAAAAGGATCTTCAAACATTATCTAAATATGCTACTGATAAAAGTACCCCTTAGGAACTGCAAAAATAGGCAATTCTGGGTACATCAGTGTACCTTGTTACCAGGAGCATTCCTTATTTGGGGTCTTAAAAAATTCATGTTTCTCGAAATTCCACATTGAAAGGGTCTGTCACACATTCAGTGTTACTGCTAATGGACATCCATGGTAAATAGAAATGAATCATATTCATTCATGAAAATACCCGTTAAGTAAGTATAACATCAAACTTCAACAAGGAAGCTCATCAAGATGGTTAAAGTTGTTAGCAACTGTTCCATATTTTGCCATTTGTTCCACATTATGAGAGGTGCAGTGTTCCTCATTATGGAGCTGGAAGGTTGAGAGCTTCCGTTCCCGTCAAAGTAGGCAAGAACCGTAGCACTTAGAGAAATTAAACAGAGGCTGCAAGGGAGCCTGCAGGCAGGTGCAAGGGGGTGCACTTGCACTCCCCCCCCCCAGAACTGGCAGGCCAGAAGATTAATTTTCTTTTAAATAATTTTTTTTTACTTTAGGGAGTTCTTCTTCTTCTTCAAGAACACCCTTTGCGTCCAAGTCTTCATCTTCCACTCCCACGCAGAATTTGAATTCCAGAAGAAGTTTGGACTGTGGACGAATGTACACGTGAGAGGTAGGTGTGTGTAAGATATATGTAGATAGGGGTGTGTGGATGTTTAGAAGTAGGTAAGGTAAGGGTGCGTACACATGCATGTAAGAAGTAGGGAGGTAAAGGCAGGGGGGGTGTGTGTGTGTGCAAGTAAGTGGGCGGTAGGAGTGTGAGTAGGGGTGGGTTCATACATCGTAATTATCGAGATTTTTGCCTCATATTTTCGGTTCGTTTCTCATAAAATTGTGTTTTTCTGGCAAGTCACTGAGAATTGAAGTCAGAAAATAATGGCAGACATTTGAGTTTTAGACTCATATCTTTCAGAAAATGCATACCAATGCAAAACTTTTTCTATCCACCTTCTAAGGAGGCAGGGGGATGTATGTGTGTCATACCTCTCAACTGTACAGCTTATCACAGGATGGCCAAATTTGTGCTTTATATTTTTGGTCTGCTCCTCATAAAAATTCTGTTTTTGACAAATGACTGGGATGAGCTAAAGACTAAATTATTAAATAATGATATGCATTTGAGTTTCAGACTTCAGATCCTTCAGAAAATGCATTCTAACACAAATCATGACGATAAGAACAGAAGGAATCACCACAGGATAAAACTCCGTCTTCTGATTAAAACATCTTTATTGGAAACGAGGAATGAGCGCTTTCACGTAGGTTAACTACGCTTCTTCAGATACAATTAAAATACACATCTTTTATATAAAATTTTGGCGGGCAAATGAAACCGTAATAAAAGCAGTAAATCAATTAACACACTTATTAAGCAATCAAGCTCTTAAAGTGATTACATTCTGAAAATGTTGAAGTTCCTAACCTACTAAAGGTTCTCCGAACATACCACATATCCAATGTGTTTAATGTTTAAATAACTTTTTTTAGGGACATCGAATCTCCAATATTTAATAAAGAAGTATGCTTTGATTACCACATGATTCTAAAAGATATCTGTAACTTATGTTAACAATACATAAGATAGTGGAATGGTGCTGACAGGTAAACAATGCGTTTCTGTATGTCAGTTCAAAACACAGTATTGCTGCTTACTTATTTCTAATTCGGTCGACAACTGATGCAATTCTCTAATGTAGTAAAGCGCATCTTTTAATTCATCATAATTCCTTAACAATTAATTTAAAAACTGATTTAAAAAACTAATTTAAAATTTTTTTTATTAACTATTAAGTTTTAAAGCTGTTTTAGTTCAAGTTAGATATGATTAAAAGAACATTTAAAAGAACATTTAAAGAATATTAAGCATTCCATAACATGGTTTTGATTACTTCTTATAGTGCACAATAGCAATATGCCATGCGCAACTGAAATAACAATATATCATGCACTACTATTTGATACAAAAGACTTGAACAAGTTAAATATGCAGGAATTGTAAAGGGTGTCTAATATGTAACTGGTGAAATAAGATGACAGAACTGAAACTATCATGAAAAACGAACTAAGGAGGTCACTATGGGAATAAAAAACACATTTTTACAGCAAAAAACAGCAAGTAACAGAAGAAGCAAATTGATATACTTAATCATATCACCCGATGATCATACTATAATCAATACAATGTTTAAAATTTATACATTTCTGTATTGTTCTTCAAAATAAATAAATAGATAAATGAATGAATAGATTAGTAAATTGAATGATAAAAATACCACCTAGTATAAATATATGTATATATGTATATAAAACAAAGATGGGAAAAAAATAAATATAATAATGTTGAAAATAAAATACAAATATAATAAACAGGGTGTTAATATAATAAATCTATAATTTATATTCATAATGTTATATATATAGCAATAACTATCAATTTTGAATCATTCAATGTGAGTAACAAAATCTGTTTAAATAGCAAAAAATATCAAAAAATAATAAATAGAATAGTCAATGACTTCAGAGCTTCCTGTTATTTAATATTGGTTTAACTGAAACAAACTGATTAATACCTGGACTAATGTGGGCTTTTAGAGTAAATATCCATTTGAGTTCAATACAAGCCAGTTGATTAATGTTATCACCTCCTCTAGAATTTATGGTCACCAATTGTAGGGCTTTAAAAATTATTATTATTATTATTATTTCTAACACAAATCATGTTATTCTAGCAACTTCCTAAATGTGTCCCTAGTCTGATACCTTTGTGAGTGTGGGTGTATGTATAAGAGGGAGGTTGCATACCAGTCGGCTGTCCAGGTTTTTGCATAATGTCCAGATATTTGCCCCATATTCCTCCTAAAAATGAATATAAGCTAGGGTGGTGCAGCGGTACCTTTGTTGCCTCACAGCAAGAGGTTCTCCCGTTCGATTCTCGGCTGAAGCGCCTTCTGTGTAGAGTCTGCATTTCCTCCCCTCAGTCGAGTGGCGTTCGAAAGACATGCGTAGAATGGGTGTGCCTTCGTTGAAGGTTGGGCATCAAGCTGGCACCTTGGCACCCGTAAAAAATCTACTGCCAATCATTAGCGGACCGGAGTTCCACTGTGGTGACCCCTAACCGGGAAAAGCCAAAGGAACATTCCTCCTAAAAAGGATTGAAGTTGCTAAATGATGACACACCTTTGAGTTTTAGACGGCATATCCTTTAGAAAAAAAGCATACCAACACAAATTGTGTTATTCTAGCAAATTTTCTAAGTTTGTGAAAGCAATATTTATAATCTGTCCCCATTTATTTTAGGCTTTGTCCAGATTTCTTGCACTAAGAGGTTGAGGTGTGTGTGTGTGTGAGATTGTGAAATGCCATAGTTAGAGTAAGCAGGTGGAATTTGCAAGTGCATTTTCAAGGAATTGTGAGATTCAAGGGAAGAGAAGTTTACTGCTGCTCATGCCGTCTGCTTAAAATGTACAACTGTTTTGTTCAGCAAATGGTATCATTATTGTTGCACAAAATGTTAAAGCAGTGTTAGTAGTACAGCAGGTAGCACACTTGCATCTTGATAGAGAGGGCTATAAGTTCTAATCCCACAGCACGTGGATTTGTATTTTAAGGGGATGGGGTGCTGCAGACCTGAGTATGTCCTCCTTTGGATGAGATGCCTAATAACTATGAGCCTGTTTTTCAGCTTGCCACCCATCCCCTACTGCAATATAGCGGCTTACCATTTCTTTAATGTAACATAGGCAATTTATTCTTCAAGGGGAGCACTGAATTTGTAGATGAAACACTCAAATATAAAGTTGTTTTCTAGCAACAGCCTCTTCATTAGTTTCAGATCTCTTTAAAGTGGACTTATTCAGATGACTTTTACTTCTGTAGAGATTGTGCATATTGACTGATATTGGTGGATTGTATGAGACGTTTGAGTGGCCTTTAATGGTTGAAATGGGCAGTTTGTCATTATTGTTTCATATGTTTTGTTTCATTGCTTACTGGCAAAATGTTCAAAACTATAAGTTTGAAACATACTCTAACAAGTTGTATTGTATTATACAAGGAATATAATTAAATTATTATACATTATAATTGATTCCCCTTCCTGACTGTATTAAATAACAGTTGCATGATCCTAAAATGGGTGCAAGGTGGCTATTTGAAAACAGCCCAAAAAGGTAAACTTAAATCTGCCACTGGCCAGATGCATTTTCTTTGAATGTGGGGTTCAATGCTGTTTCAGTGAATGCCAGTTTCAAAGGTAGATTTTTATTGTAAGACTATTGCTTTGTTTAGCAAATGTCTCCGTGTTTGTGCTATAAAATATGAAATAAAAATGTGTAAACTAAATCCAAATATCTGTAATCATTTTAAGAAGTAAAGCATAAAACAGTACATACACAAGAGTTTTGAACACAGTTTACTGCAAATGGGGAGAAATAGCCTAATAATGGGACACTGGAATGGCTGCGTGGGAGGGGGGTTCTAGGTTTGCACCCCCCTGCAAAAAATCCTGCAGGCTCCCCTGCGAGGCAGAGACAGTAATGCAAGGGGAATGGACATAAAAAGGCTGCAGCAGATCAAATACATACGTTCCCTTTATATAAAACAAATGTAATGAAAGCAAATGTACCAAACTGCAGGCAGATGAAGCTACAAAAAAAATGACGGGAGGGACCACACAAATTAAAAAGTGCGTCTATATGTAGTAGTCAGGACTGCAGGCACTCCCTACTAGTGGGTTTCGGACCACTTTTTTTCTAAAGGAAAATAATAAAATTACATACTAATGTTAAAAGTCCAGAGCGTATGCCCAAAAAGACACCTACCTACTCTGGTGCTGACTTGCTGTTCAAGCAAACAAATATAAATCAAGCCAGACCCTCAACATCAGCTACCGATGTCACATAAATGCATAAGCATTTCAATAAGCGATGGAGGGGCTCACAAATGGAGTGATTTTCAGACTGAGTGGGACTTAAACATGTCATAATCGTATTCTAATCCTACATAATATAGTACTGACAATTTAGCAAAAATGGTATTTCTGCAAGATAAAATACACGCAGACATATCAAGTGTAAAACTGAAGCAGACTGATGCTGAAAACGATATTCTCAAAACTTACTTTTTGCAAGGAAAATGGCCCTTTCTCTCTTCAAAAACTCTGATACGCTGATTTGGACTGTCGTAAGTAATAAGTACCCGTTTATTCCTGCCCGTGCTGTGGTCGTATTCGACTGCCCGACCTTCCCATTCTGTTGGGGCCAAGCAAGGAGTTGGGTTAAGAGGAAATATATTGCCCGGACGTACTAGCTGGAATCCGACTGCGAAGGAACACAGCAGAATAACCTTTGAAAAAACAGAAGATGCCATTCTGATGTCAAATTTAAATATGCGTAACAATTACATTGACAACACAGTTATGTATTCAATGTTTAACCGCAATGCGCTTGCTCGTGAATTTTACAAAGCTAAGTGAAACGTTTGTAAAGAGTGCTGGGAAAAGTAGGGTCGCAAATGGTTTCTACTTAGGTGCTACGTATACAGTGAATACGATGTACGGCCTTTTAACGCGTATTTTCCTGACTCAGCATTATTATTTGTTAAGTAAACTGTGCTGTACTTACAGTCGTGTACGGATGGGGTATGCAAGCAGCCCATCATTCTAACTCACACCGCATACCTCTTAACTGTCCAGATTTTTGCCTCATATATTGGTCTGTTTTTTTCCCCTTAAAATGTGTTTTGTGTGAAATCACTGAGGATTTAAGCCCATACGTAATGATCCTTTACAAATCTTGTTATTCTAATTTTTTTTAGTTTAACATTTTGCTATTGTTGGGCCTTTCTCCCCCGGATATCCCACCGCCCATTATTTCAGGCTTTGCTCAGATTTCTTGCAGTACACAAACTGAAGTGAAGTTGCAGCGTTTGTAGACATTTAGTTCAATGCTGTTTGTTTTGATTTCACTTGTAGGCTAGAATGTCATAGGGAAGGATGTTATTGTTTAAGGCAGGACAAAACATTTACTCATTTGACCGTGTAAGTTATACCACTACTAGGTACCCTTTTAGCAGCAATCTAGTTGCAATTAATCGTAAAATGAATGCACTCATAAATAAATTAGAATATTCGTAAGTATAACTTTCTGCAGTAAACACTGCACTGAACATTCTAGGACTTAAAAATTAGGGCAGTAATACAATCTCATTTCTCTACCCAGTGTACCCCTTGTAAAAACATTGAGCAACTATGTTTTTGGTTCATGCTGTACAGGTATAAAATACCATTTACTTTAGGAGAAATAAACAGCCTCCTCCTTACCTAGTGAACCACACAAAACACTTGGCATTGAAGAAGAATGGTTGCAGCCTTCCATTTATTGTGCCTGACTAGAATGATAAATACCAGTCAATAAATAACCAGATGTGGACAAAGGGCAGCTTGGATTACTTGGAAGTAGTCAACAACTACCTCATGAAAAGAAAGCAGTTCCTTAAAAACTAGCTCAGACAACAGCAGTGAATGAGGAGATAGGTAAAAATAACCAGTGGGACTTCCTTCCAGAACAGTAAAAAGTGTTAAGCATGGAGCTGTCCATTAGGATGCCATGCAGGGGTGGTCTATGCCTACGGTTATTCAGTTGAAAGCGGGGGTGTGGCAAAACTGTCTGAACCTATTACAAATTTAGCTTTCCAAGTCTTCCCTTCTCAGCCCAAGTAACTAGCATGGGTGTGACAATTTCTACTATCCCTACCCATTGCTGAGGAAGGTGAAAATCTGAAAAACACTCTGAGTGGGGAAAAAAAAGGGTATTTCTTACTGACTCATGGTGCAATTATCATTGTGGGCCATCAAGATCCTAGCTTTCCTAAACTACCCCCAGGATTCAATAAAATCTTTGTAGTCTCTGTATAGAGGCTACAAGGAATGTATCAGTGTACATGGCCAGTGTTCCTCCTCAGCAGTGTGCCATACATATTAATTATGACGCGTTGCCGAAGGAGATCACACTAACATGGATATTGAAAACATATGACTGATTTTGCAGGCTGTCCCTTAATTGTGGGCTGTCCAGAAACATTCTGGACAGTTGGTAAGTACAGCACAATGCCTTTTGGCTCGTTAAACTGCTCCAAAAGATGTACTAGACATTACAAGACATTTTACTTCATTAAATTGAAAAGTTAATTTTTTTTACATTTATGTGCTCCCATACATAGCTCTCCTTTTCGCACGTGTCCACTGAACACACTTAATTTGGTCCAGTTGGCTTGACAACACACTTATGTTGTCGTCGCCCCTCTCTCTGGGGTGACAGTCCAAATGTAACTAAAAAACTGTTAAAGTGCACATTTTTTTCCGTTGAAGAAATGGATAGCTATGGTTCTTTCCTACACCTACCTGCCTTTCACTATGTTTTTCCCCTTGCTTGCACCCCATTTCACCACTGCCCTATCTCCCCATTTTTCTTTTCTTTAAAGATTTTTTGCATGATGCTGCGTCTCACGCAGCATCACTAAAGTATGCTAAATGAAGGTATATTGATATATCTATTTGAAAACAAAGTAATCACATGCAAAAATTACAGCTACATCTTATTTTAAACCCAGGACCATTACACGTGAAGGTCGGTCCATCAACCCCCGAAGCTACACAGCCAGTTAATTAATACAGCTGTTTAAGCAAAACACGATACCTGTCATGTTCCTGTCATTAAGCATGTTTAAGAAATGCTCACATTGCACCGCATTGTGCAAATCTGCTAAATGATTAATGGAAACATGGGAGTGTAACTGGGACTCTGGTATAGAAATTCATCACTACAAAGCCATATACACAATAATATATGTAAGTCAGGTATCTCACAGCAGGTTGTTGTTGTTGGGTCGCTACAGCAGAACTCCGGTCCGCTAATGATTGGCAGTTGATTTTTACGTGCCGAGTTGCCGGCCCTGACACACAACCTTCAACGAAGGTACGCCCATTCACACATGTCTCCACACAGAAGACGCTCTAGCTGAGAATCGAACAGGACAACATCTTACTGTGAGGTGACAACGCTACCACAGCACCACCACCGCAATAGTACCTGTGCAATTATAGCTACAGCATTTAAAATACACCTGCAGTGCTAAAAGATTAATGGAAAAATAGGAGTTTGACTGGCACTCTAATGGAGAAATATATCTCTGTAAAGCCATGCACATAATACCTGTAACTGAGGTATGTAACAGCATGTAAGTGTGTAATTATATCTATAACACTTAAAAATACACCTGCTGTAACAGTGACTCAGTAGCTCAGTCTGTTAAATACTTTGAAAACATTAATCTTTGGTCCACATGGTCCTGGATTCAAATACAGTGGTGTTTAGCATTTAAAATACATTTACATGTACATCACCATTATGAGTTCTGATATGTATGACTGTCTCATCATCTATTTATCCACCCAAAGCAGTACAGATGGATTGCCTGCTTTTCAAAGATGGAAGTCAAAGGCCTACAGATAGGACCACAGTTAATATATTCCCATTACAACACTACAAAGTGCAAAGAAAGTCAAGTCATGCATTATTATGCATTCACAGAGGATTTTGAACTATGTAATTCAAATGAGGCCCAGTAATATCCGATTGCAGCATACAATGATTTGCAACTGATATTACAGATAACCACAGCTGCACAAGTAACACACGCATATGGCAGTCATGTTAGAATCAAGGGTTGGCAGCATATACGTTCCAGATGACTACCATAACATAACACATGACTTGGCAGTTGTCCAAGTGATTGACATAATGGTAAATGTACCCCCCTACCTTGTTGTAGGACACACCAACCATGTTGCCTTTTACTCTGTTAATAATACCTTTGGCTAACATACTTGCCTTAAACACATCCCTCAATTTCCTCTAGGATGGGTTCTCTCAATCAGGCTCTGGCTGTACACGAAGGATGCCACAGGTCACACAGTTAATCATAAGTGTTCTCCACATTCTGCAGCCTCCCTGATTATGCTTATTGCCTGCAGCAGCAGCATAAGCTGCAGCCTGTAGCACACACATGTATGTAACAAGTAGCTGCTACAAACATTCTGTGCTGACATAGTATCTTTACCCCAGTCATTTTCACCCCAACATATGATAAAGGGGATAGATTCTACACTGAGGGCTTATACTTGTTGAATAGTTGCATGGGATTTGCTGATTATACTGCAAATCAGTTGTGTATGCTGCAATTAGCATTCCTGAACCAGAGATTAGTTCATAGGAAATCACCTGCTAATGAGAACCATTTTAAAAAGGCAAACTCCTAGCTAGGGGATCCATTCTGTATGAGAGTTACTTTCTATGGTAAACTTGTTGTCAAACCACTTATATATCTGTATCTTTCAACAGAGGAGTATTGTACTCCATCAGGTATGTAACCATTTTGTTTCCAACATGATGCATATGTTGGAATATACTCAGGGGGAATGCGGATTAGATCACTAAGCCTTTCTTAGAACTGTACTGATGATATGCCTGTGATCTGAAGCTGTTACACCTACAGGGGATGTACAGTACAGCAAGGGTATAATGCTATCTGTTAACTAGGTACATGGGTCTCCTGGATACTTCCTTTGCTAGCAGTTGTCACACTACACTGCTATTTGTTTGGCACTGTTGTTTATACATATGTTATGGGGGGGTCCTGCTATAGAGCACACTACAAGTGGACTCCTGTGTTGGATGGGTGATTATCTGTGAATATCTGTCATGACACAAACAGGAGTAGGTCACTGTTACTACTATCCTAGTTGGTTCAATGGCCTTTGTATGTTTGGCACACTGTTGTATATGAGATGTGTAATCAAGTTGGGAATACTGATAGCCTTTCGTTATTGCTGTATCTGTATGTACTGTACTCCCACATATGTGTTCCTGACATGTATTCTCGTTTTTTTGTGTTTCACGTGATATCATACATGCCAGATGCCACCCACCTATCCCTGAAGCAGAAAACAACCTCATAATTGAGGCACTGAGACACCACTACCAAGTACTGCTGTCCAGAGGGAGGGCAAATAGGTAAGAACGACAAGCCTTGCTGGACAAACTGGTCCATAACATTAATGCTGTGGGTCAGTAGAATTGCACATATGAACAGGTGCGATTCCGTGCCACAGACATGATCCACTCGGCATGCAGACGGGCAGTGGACATGGCCAGGAATCATCAGGTCACTGGTGGTGGGGCTGCAGCAGAACAACCTTTGGTCAGCCACTAAAGACTTCCTGGTGAACTGTGCAACACAGGACAGCTCCCAGACATCCATCACACAATATGTCGTGGATGTGGGTGCCACCATTTCCACTCAAGAGGAGTGTCCAGGTATGCTTAGTTGGAACTGTATTGGAATACTGTAGCATTTAGCATGTCAGGATGTACAAAGTTTTACTTGGGTGTCAGGTGTTTTATGGAGTGTGGAGAAGGAAGTTAGCTGCGGTTTTAAGCTTATGAATAGATTGTGACCCACACACCTGTTAACATAGCAGCTACTGTAAATGGGAGATAGTTGGACGTAGTACCAATGTTATACTGTAACATGTGGTGCTATTTACATTACCTGTCCCTCAAATGTTTTTCAGGACCGTCAGGAATAGGAAGAGGCTGTACTCCTGTTGCTGGTAAGCACAAAACAGTTTTGTCAAAGATGTAGATTTAGTTAAAGGTACTAGCTAACCTGTCATCCCAGGTGTGCTGGCTGGATTGATGAACTGCCTGCATGATTGACAAATGTACAGATATTTTTTGACTGTACACACTTTAGAGTCATACCCATGTCTTGTAGGTGTGACCACAGTGATGATTTCACAGTATTGTCAGGACATTACAGATTGCCATACCTGTAAACTGTACAGAATGCCAACAGTGTACATAATGTATGTCTTGTTCATGATATTCTAGTTTAAAGAACTGTTATTTACAAATAGTTACAAATTTGGGTTAGAAAAATAATGTCCTCATCCTACTGTATCAGATTGTGTGTCATACAAGTCTGTAGTAGTGATAGCAGTGTATACAGCTTAACATATATTGCAACATAGTACTGCATAGCATAGCAGTGCAGGTATTAATGTGATGCTTTTCCCTTTGTATCACAGGTGACCTGGGAGGTTGGTCTTTTCCCCCTTCACAACCTAATGTCAGTATCTCTACAGACTCTGATGATGGTGGTGGCTAAAGTGAGACATAGCTAGGGTTGCAGGGGCTGAATGTGTCACAGTGATTTACATCCCTTGCCTGCCCTCATTATCACCATATACAGCCAGTATGCCTATGCATATCCAGTCCCCTGAGGCCACAGATATTGGACAGTCAGAGGGTGGGGACATTGAACAGGGAAGTATGGCTACTGTGGCTGCAGTGACTTTTGACACTGGCCATAGCCAAACAGCTGGCAAGGTTCCACACAGGCAGATTGATAGGGGTGCTCTTAGGAGGCCTGCTGTCCCTCCAACACCTGTTGCAGATGTCTCATCACATGTTGCTTGGCATATGTTTAGGGCCGTCATGGAGGCACAGGCGCTTCCAAAAGGAATTGCAGATGAATGCTAAGGGTTATGGATGTAGCACAGTCTGACATCCTTGACTGCCTCCACCATGTTGCTGATACTCTGGATCGGTTGACTGATGCAGTGGAAAGACGTTGGTATGAGACAGATCACAAACTATCTGTCTTGGAATGCACATTGTCTGTGATGGAACATCTGGTTGGAGTTGAGCGTCGGACTCTTGGACATAGGTCAGCAATTACATCTGCTGAGTCCACATGGCCATGCACAATCATGCTCTTTTAGTGGCAGTACATCCAGTGCCCCAGAGGGGAATGTGCTGTCCACACCAAGACAGGCCATGGGCTCATGGTCCTGGGCATTCCTGTGGAGGACATGGTCCCAGAAGACAGCAGTCACCCTCAGGTAGTAGCCCAGCATTTGACCTTGGGCATGGAGATGCCAGTGCAACTCTTGGCAGAGCCAGTTCTGATGTACGGGGGTGGAGATGAACTGTCAGCTCTACCATGCACGGCTCAAAGCTGTCCAACATAGGTTCATAGGTAGGTACTAGGCTATCGGCCCTGGGGCCTATACAAGCCCAGCCAAAAAGGTACCCTAGCTTTTACCACCCAAGAAAATTATTTTCCTGTGCCACTGTCGAGCAGAGCCACAGAGGTGCTCCCAGGGGTGAATTTCCTATTTCCCATCCAATCATCAAGATTTTTCTTGAAGAGTGCTAATGAAGAGCTTTGTTTGATATAGATAGGTAGTTTATTCCAGAGTATGGGAAGTCTCTGGGACAGGAATCTATCCCTCCGGCATGTTTTGTTTATTGTGGTGACAAGGTTTAGGTCCCTAGAGCATGTAGCTCAGAGGGATCGGGATTTCTTTAAGTGGAGCATGTCCAACAGCTCTGGGTTTGACATAGCCTTGTATGTTAGGCAGAGATCACCTCTGAATAGGCGATATGCGACGGAGTAAAGCTGGAGTTTTTTGAGACGGTCTATGTAGGGCATCTCTTTGAGGCTTGCAATCCTCTTTGTGAGGTATTTCTGTGGCTTTTCCAGTTGTTGTAGATTTCTTGTGAGGTACATACCAAAAGGGGCGTTGTACTCTATTATAATGGGTCTAATGAGTGATGAGTAGAGGGGAACAATGACCTCTTTTTTTCTGGATGAGAAACCTTTTGTGATGAGGTGTGCCACGTAGAAGGATTTCCTGACTACTGTGGCGATGTGATTATCAAAGGAGAGACTACTGTCCACCTGTGTCCCAAGGTCTCATCACATTTTCGGTGTTATGTATACTACTGTCTATTTTGTAGTTCATGGGTACAGAGTTTTTACCAAAGGGGATGACAATGCAATTTTTGGCATTGAGCTTGAGGCCATGGCTTTGACACCAGGCATCTGTCTCAGTGAGGCCCTTTTGTAGGATGTCCACATTGTTATGAGTTTCGATTATGGCTCCTAGTTTGCAGTCATCTGCGAACTTCGTTAGCCAAAGACCTTCTGTGTTAGCCTGTACTTCAAAGAAGTAGATACCAAACAGGAGATGACTCAGGACTGAACCCTGTTGTACTCCACTTGTCACTGGTCTGAAGTCAGATTTGGAGTCTGCTACTTTCACAGTGTGGGTTCTGTCAGTGAGCCAGTTGGCAACCCATCTTGTGACATAGGGATTTATACTTAGTTTAGTGCATTTATCTATAATTCCAGAGTGGGGGATGGTGCTGAAAGCCTTGGCAAGATCTAGATAGGCTGTGTGAACCACCTTACCCTTGTCTACGGCTTTGGTGACTGCTTCAAAGATGTCTATCAGGTTTAGGAGACATGATCTGCCTTTTAGAAACCCGAACTGGGTGGGGTCCAGAGTTTGGAGATTACCAATGTCTTTGTTTATAAGTTCCATGATAATACGTTCCATGGTCTTGCAGACCAGGCTCGTCAGGCTAATGGGGCGGTAGTTCCCGGGGTCCGTGGTGGCTCCCCCCTTGTGGAGTGGGATAACCGTCGCTGTGCGCCATTCAGCAGGCACAAAGCCTAAGGTGAGGCTATGATTGAGCATGGTACTTAGGTGGGGTGCCAGTTCGTTCTGTAGTTCATGTAGAACGCAGCCTGGGATGTTGTCTGGTCCCATGGATGCTGTGTTCTTGGCTTTGGAGAGTGTGGTTTTTACCTGTGCAGCTGTGATTACAGGAACTTTGCATACTTCCGGTATAGAGATGGGCTCTTTAGGGGGTGAGAGGGGGGGGTAAAGTTAGCACTGAACCTATCTGCCAGGATGTTGACAATATCAGTTTTGTCTGTATATTTAGTGCCATTGTGCTGTAACTCAGAGCAGATCTGAGTGTTGCCATTGAGATTCTTGACATAGCTATAGAATGCTTTCTGGTTGTGTTTAGAATCAGTGGCGATTTTGTTTTCGTAATTAGCTTTGGAGGATTTTATCAGGGATCGCAGCTTCTTACTGAGGCTGACCAGGGAGCTCATCCACTCATGGGATTTTATTCTCTTCTGCAACAGTTTCTTCCTTCTGTTGTACAGTTTGTTTATGGCAGGGGACCACCAGATTGGCTTCCTTTTTTTGGAGGATAGCGTCTTGGTTTTGTTTGGGATAGCACGATCCATGCACTCATGTAAGTGCTTATAAAGTGCAATTGTGTAGGATTCAGTAGTCGTAACTGTATTGTCCATCTGCATGGGTGTCATGAAGTTCACCACTTCTGTCTTAAGAAGCATGAAGTTGGCTTTGGAGAAATTTTTTACCGTGGTTTTCTTAATGGGGGGTGGGGGCAGGATGTGGATATCTAGGGTAATTAGCTTATGGTCGGACTGGACCAATAAGGCATTGACTTCAGATGTGGAACACAGGTCACTCATGTTGGTAATGACTAGATGTAGGATATTGTTGCCCCTGGTGGGGGTGTGGAGAAGTGATCCAAGGCATTGGAGTTTATGAATTCCAGAAAGCATTGAGCGAAGGAGTTGGTACATGAGTAGTTTTCCCAGTTAATGGTGGGGTAGTTGAAATCGCCCATTATTAGGGTGTTTGGTTGAACCCTAATATTTTCCAGTACATCAAGAAAAGAGGAGTGGGAATCCTGGGGCATGGTGGGTGATCTGTAGCAAGCTACAATTTGCATTGCAGTTTTGCCCAGAGTTAGTTGCACTTGGATAACCTTGGCTGCATTATGCTGAGCATTATGCTGAGCAACTAGCCTGGAGGTGTGGATATCCTTAATGAATGTGGAACATACAGACATGTAGGCCTAGCACTGAGTTTGGCTGTGTTGACGCAGACACTGACATACCACTGTCAAATTCAGGTCACCTACAGACACACGTGCCATGTTTACATGGTCTATCTTGCCTGCTTCCCTTCCTGACTCACACACATGCTTGCCAACCTATTGGGTCAGCTAGGCCTCCTGCACCCCCACTCAACACTCTGTGCAAGTGATGATACCTGTGCCACATTCCTGTC
Organism: Protopterus annectens; assembly: GCF_019279795.1. NCBI lineage: Eukaryota > Metazoa > Chordata > Ceratodontiformes > Protopteridae > Protopterus > Protopterus annectens. The sequence goes on along the minus strand of NC_056731.1, from coordinate 610,707,751 downwards.
ATTCTTCTCATTGATGTAGGGAAATGAAGCTTTGTGTCTGATGCACAGGCTGATGATCTAAATTAATATGTATTTGTTTCATCCATTGTTGCTTTTGACATGCTACTTGTATTGTCAGTTACCAATATTGTACTCTGCCATTTGTAATGAGTAAACCACATTACTTTATGTACATTAAATTGGATGCTGTTGTAATGGGTGTGTAGTCACACAATGAAAGGTGTCTCATGGAACTGTTTATGTTTCACTTTCAGGATTGTGTAGGACACACTTATGGGTACACATCTACAATAAACCCATCAATGTCAGAACACAGGATTGAATGTCAGCACAGAAGAAAAATGTTTCCCCAAGGGTAAAACATTATAGGTATATGGCTCCATAGTTTCATATTTGTATACTAGGCTAACAAAAACAAGCACTTCTTTCAGCCTAGCCATACATCCCTAAAAGTTGACAAGGTCTGATACCTTTGATAAGTGTAAGCAGGATTTTCAGAGCTGAGACATCTGCAAGCTGGGGTGTGGAAGATGAACTGTTTACAGTTTCTCTGTGTCCTAAACCGGTTATGATTGTCATGTTCCCCATCCTATTGTGTAAGTTGCATGTGATTTGCATTAGGGCAGAGCTCTGCATCACATGGATGGGGGGCCTGCTACATATAGGGTGTAGTCTCTGGGTTACACACCTGTTTCTCCAGCATGTTCTGTTTATACCACAGTCAAGGTGTAGATGTGTAGAACAGGTAATTCTTGTGCTAGTCCTTTCTTGGATATGCAGGAGGTACACAGTGGGGTCTGACACCTCCCTGTATGGCAGGCATACACCTCCCTCCAAACCATGTATGAGTCAGAATACACAGTTACAGCCTTGACATGGTCTGCATAGGACATGTTACGTACACTTTGTATTGGCTTACTGTGGAACCTCTGTGGATGTTACAGTTGTTGGTAATTATTGGTTAGTTACATACCAAAGGTGGCATTGCACTCAATGATAGGTCTGATGAATGCTAAATATTGTGGAGCAATGGCTTCTTTGGATTTACATGCCATACCTATGTTCATAGGTTGCACAACATAGAATGAATTCCCAAATATTACCAACCCATGACAGTCAAAGGCTAGATCACGATCTATGTGTCCATAAGTCCCTGACTACTGAGTCAACTGTCAGAGATATGCGGTCAATACAATAGTTACCAGGGGTGGATGACTTCCCAAAGGATATTATTATGTATTCCTTGGCATTTAGTGTTAGTCCATGGCTCTGACAACAACTGCATGTCTGTCGCAGCCCATCTTGGAAAACTGTCGTGTCAGTGGGGATTCAGTGACAGCTCTAATTTGCAATCATCTGCAAATTTAGTCAGTCAGAGGCCACTGACGGCGGCCGTGACTGCAGAGAAGTTAATGTCTAGAAGGAGCAGTCCAAAAAATGATTTGTGAGGGAGTCCACTGGTGACTGGTCTCATTGTAGCGGTGGACTCCCCACTGCTAATGTCCTGGATTCTGTCAGCCACTTGGCTATCCACTGGCTGACATACTAGTTTTTACCTAACCTCTAGAGTTTGTCAACAATGCGTGATGGCCTTATAGTGTCAAATGTCTTGTCAGGCCATGGTAGGTGGAGTGAATCAGTTTCCCCTCACCCATTGCTTTGTTTATCACTCAACAAGCTCTACCAGGTAGGGTAGGCATGATCTGCTCTTGACAAAACCAAACTGGGTTTGGTTCAGTGTCTGTAGGTTTACTACAGCTTTATTCATCATTTCTGTGATGCCTCACCACTGGACCAGTAATCAGGGAGCCTCAGTCCTTACCACTGACAACAGTGGGAGAAGTACATTGGGAGAATAATAGGTACACACACACAGTATTTCCAGATGCAGCTCATTGCATCAAAGTGCCGTTTCCCTTAAGATCACACAGAGACCACAATCAATCCGGTCTGGTTTTTCCCTCTTTTTCCTGATTGCCAATAAGACTCCCCAGTGGCACAGCTATAGAGTTGAGATCTCAGCTGAGTGGCCAAGCCAAGCCCTCCAGCACCTTCTTTGTCCAACCAGTGCCTTGTGTCCCTGCTGAATTAGCTGACACACACACTCTGTGAGGTTTTATTTACACACACACACACACACACACACACACACACACACACACACACACACACACACACACCTATGAAAGGCTGGTACAGGTTTACTAGCTATGCCCCCTTTTGCCCAGACTATAAGGTAGTTATCACTGCCATCAGCCAACTCCTTATGATCTACTTTAAGGCCATTATCAAAGGGTGTCCACTGTGTAATATTAACATTAATGCAAATGGTAGTTTGACCAAGAGCAAGGCTATTACGAGTGGCCCACATAGTATTACCAAATAAATATGCAAGTACTCTCGAAGCTTAAATATCTCTACAAAGATCAGCCACAATTAACAGTTTAAATATATTTAATAATACATAATAAAATAACAAGAAAATAGTATATATTCACAGTGACATCAGAGTTCAAAATCACAGAAAATATTTAAAACAACATTGCTGGACAGTCTCAAATAAAGAAAGAAAAATATCTAAACTAAGCTTTGCTACATTCCTGACTATATCCAAGAAAATTATACTGTTTCCTAGAAACTTACTTCATCAGAGCAAGGCAGATGTTGTGAATGGTTCCTGTCAGGTCCAAGACAGAATACAGAATGCACTGTCTCTCTGAGAGACTTCTGAAATTAATATCTCAAATATTACTACTGGGATAGCTTGCAGAATTACATAATTTCTTGATATCTGACTCTATCCCAGGTGAAACCCCCACTGCTGGAAGCGGGCAGTATTTAGCATCTACCTCTGAAAATATCAGATCTTTGGCAGATGCTGGAAGTCATAAAACAATTCCATTCCTTCATACTTTCAGAGGTAGTAATTAGTTCACTCTGAAGACAATACAGAAAACTTCTCAGCACAGACATTGGAGGGAATTCAGTAAAGCCTACATGGACATATTTGCCATGTATGCAGAGTGGCATGGTGCTTACACAGAAGTAAGCAAATTTGTGATCCAGTAAATGGAGCCGAGGGGCGTGCACGAGCGTGCGAATACAAAAGTGTCCATGTAATGCAAATCACCTCATAAGCAGGTGAAATGCATGCAAATGAGGCAGGTAGAGCAATCCAACAAGCAGATAGGTAGTCTTGCAGACCTCGTGTTGGTGTCTGTAATGTGCACAGAAAAATTCCATGTACAGGATGTAAAAATGACACCAGTGGCTGTAAAGGTGTAATTACAGTGTCAGAAATAGCATAGAAGACACAGATATGTGCAAAACTAACCACTGTGTGTCCAAAACAGTATTTGAAAATAATGTAAAATAATTTTATTTTTTTTATTACCCTGGGTATGTTTGAGTGGCGCACCTCAGTGCACAAACAAGCTGTTATGGAAAAAAAATTATAAAATGATTGTAAACACCAGAATCTGTGAGTATGTAACAGTAATGCAATATAGGACCCTGTGTGGAGTATGTTAGACTGCTGTGGTTGCCAATGAGGCAGGACCTGGAACTGTGTAGTTTCCAGCTACTGTGCACAAATCTGTATGCAAATGAGCTGGGGCTACTGAATAGCACAAATGGGTATCTGTGTCCGCATATCCCATCCATTTTAAGCTCATTAGAGCTCAGCAGTGCCTGTTTGCGTGGCATGACGCTCTGCTCAGGGGGTGTGTCCGGTGAATGCTAAACTTTGTTTCCCTTCAGGGAGCGTGTTTCAGTGGGTTTCAGCATGTTTGAGCATGTTTGCACAATGTGCAGCCATGTTCAGTGTGCCTGTCGATGGGGGTGTGTCTATTGACTGCTGAGCACTGTTTATCTTTGCAGTGTGGATTTGTGCAGCACGGAAGGTTGTCCAAAAAAAATGACTGGTAAGCCAATGATATATTAATTACTGATGAGCCCTGTGTCACTTAAACAGGGCCATTAAAACCCCTTAATGCTGTACTTGGCAGGTGGAATGCATCATAGGTAGCCAATCGCACAGGCTACACCTACAGCAAAGCATTATAAAGTATGCATACCCTATACAATCTGATTTTTCCCCATACTCTGCACCATTGGAATACAGACTTGTGAATTTTAACTGAGAGAATGTTAGGGGCTGCTGCAAGTTTGCTACATATGTATGTGCTAGATGGTGAGGTCAGTGCAGCTGCTCCTGATGCTGACCATAGGCCTAGATTGAGAAGGAGAACATTGTTCAAGCCCAGAGTAACTTACCAGGAGCTACATGAGCTGGAGATTGTAGAGCACTACAGGGTGGACAGAGACATACTACAAGAATTCACTGAGCTCTGCCAACCTCAACTCAGACCCAAAGCCAACAGAAGGGAACCCATCCCAGTGGAAACAAAGGTATGTGTAGCCCTTAGGATACTAGCTACATGTACTTTCCAAAGACCAACTGGGGACATGATGTGGGTCTCAGAGACATCTACTTCTAGAGTACTCCACCAGTTCCTGGATGCCATGCTACCACATGCCAGTGAGCACATTTATTTTCTCCACACCCCTGAGGAGAGGGCCAGCTGTATGTGACTCTTCTACTGTGTAGCACACTACCCTGAGGTACTGGATGCCATAAATTGCATTCATATACACATCAAGGCACCACCGGTGAAGAAGATAGAATCCACATCAACTGCAAGGGTACCACTCCATCAACTGCCAGGTCATGTGCAATGCCCAGGGCATTATCCTGAATGTGTGTGCTGGCATCCCTGGCAGTTATCATGACTCCCATATCTGGCTTGCATCACAACTGTACCGGATATTTGCTAGAGGGGACATCCCACACGGACATTTACTTGGGGATGCTGGCTATGCACTGGAACCATGGATGATGACACACATCAGAAATGCACATACACCTACCGAAGAATGCCATAATGAGGCAAACACACAAACTAGCAACATAATAGAGTGTGTGTTTGGGCTGTTGTAGTCACAGTTCCAGTGCCTTAATATATCCGGTGGAGCCCTGCAGTACTCTCCAGCCACATGTGCACAGATGTTCACAGTGTGTGCCATGCTACACAATATGAGCCTATGGAAACAGCTGCAGCAGGATCAGCAAAGGGATGGGATACACAGCCCCCCACCAGTGCCTAGGTCACCACAGCCGCACCCACAGGGAAACTTGGAGGAGGAACCCCCTGAGGCTGTCCCTGTAGGCAGACATAGGTATGCCCAATATGCCCTGGCCTTGGCCAAGAGACAACACATAGCACATACACTGACAACCTAGGGCCCTAGGGACCGACACATTACTCTGACTTGCATACATATTAGTAAAAATGATGTCAGCCAGCCCACACATCCTGTACCTCGGCATGTACTGGCTGTGGACTGCATGCATCAGACAGAATTAACCCCAAACTACAGGTCTGTCAATTGCTGCATTCGTAAGGTAGGCCACTCTCAAGTACACCACTTGTAAGGGATACTACAATATGGTAGCATATGTATGGACCTGCCACATGTATGCAAGGAAATATAGTGGGCTGTATATAGTGTGCTACTGGGCAACATGCAGAGATCTGTAGTGGGCTACTGGGCTACTTCTACAGATCTAACAGCCACTTGGGACAACAGGTACCCTGTTCACTAGTATGTGCCCCATAATATCCACTAGCCCACATGGCTGGAAACTCCACAACATTATTCCAGGGAGATGCCAAACAGTGGGGTCACAGGACAGTTGCACAACTGTCTATGCCAGCAGAACATAGGCTGGTCATCCCCCACCCCAAACACATCAGTGTTCTTCATACAGTTGCTGTAACAATAAGTCTGCAATGATGTACCAGCAGACCAGACAATTCCTGTATGTTGTCGATAGTGTGAGAAATTAAACCTCTCTGTTAGGTGGTTGATGTGGCTCACTGGGCTAGGGCAGTATCATGGGCAATGGTGCTGATGGTTTGAAGCTGGCAGCATCCTACATCTTTTTCATGTGAGGTACTCATATGGTGGTATTCCCACAAACTGTCATAACCCCTGAATATGTTACCGCAAGAAAGCTGGACAAAGCCAGAGTGAATGGGGAGACAAAGGGCCATACCTACAAACAGACATTATACACGTTCTGATACCCTAGTAGGTGGCTAATATAACAGCAGGCTGCAACCGGTCAGATTAGCTGCAGGATGTAAAGGCCATCACTTAAATGTGTCAATAGTTACAATGATTCAGTGACCTCTGTTTACAATATAGTACTGGAAAACCACAAATGTATGAGGAACATAGCAGACATGTAGGGCGAAATGCTGGACATTCTGAAAAAAAAAACATATATAGGAAGAGATATGCAGACTGTCACCCTGTGTGTGGTGTTACATCATGTACTCCAGTCACATTATACCTCTCAACCTCTTACAGCAGGAAATCTGGCCAATGCCATGAATAAAAGCTGGACCAAGGCCCATAAATAGGGACAGGTTTTAAATATTTGCTCCTACAAATGTAGAATGTCGATAGAATAATAAGTCTTGCATTAGCATGAATCTTTTGATGTGTATGGAGTCTGAAACTCAAATGTCTGTCATTATTTATTGAGTTCAATGTTCACTGATATGCCACTAATTTGCCAGTAAACCACAGTCTTATATGAAACAAGCCAAAAATATGAGGCAAAATTCTGGACAGTTCATGAAGCTCTGCACATTTGTGAGGTATGAGTCATATATTAACGTCAACAGACAGCCGTGGAATGCCTTGGACAATATCAGGGAAGTGCAGTACTGTGGTAACAGGTCCAGCAGCCAATGGCCTGCAGCACAAATAATCCCGGAGTGGAGTACAGGTAGCTGTGGCCTGGAGTCACCTTGTAAGTACTACAAATCACACTGGGCATGCTCCTACACTTAACTGACTTAAACCCAAGCCTGTTGCCTCTACTGTCCAAAGACCTGCTATGTGGAAATATGTCTGTACATACATACAGCTATATATACATATCTGTCTCTCCCTATCCCCCTCACACTTGATTAGTGTTTCTATCAGTATGTGGCACACACACACACATACACACACACACACACATATATATATATATATATATGAAAAACAAGATGTATATATAATTATATAAAGTACAATGATACATAGACCCTCCCACATATATCTACATAACACATTTACATAACATACACTTCCCTGTTATATACATTTATATATATATATATATATGGGTGGGGATGTACGAATGTTTCCACATTCCCCAGAATGCTGGGGTTATCTGCAAGTGCACATCGCAACAGTTGTCCAATGGAACCAGACCAAGGATGCAACAATACATAATCCATTCACCCACAGACCCCTTTGACTGTGGACTGTCACCCTATAGACAGACACAGGTATGCAGGTGGTGTAATGTACAATGGGTGCAACCCCATATTGTCCCTGGCCACATGTCTGCCTATCAAACTGCAAACAGCCACATATGGCCAGAATGGTAAGTGTATACACATAGCAGGGATATTACCAGGTATCTCACCCCTAGGACACTAGATGCAATAAGAGTACCAAGCAGTATCACTCTGCAGGCCACACATGCTGTCTAACACAAGGCCACTTTGCATACTCCACAAGTACTGTGCCTGCATAAACATTTACAACAGACATAACCTGAGGTGGGTGTGATAGGTACTGTGGGCTGTAGTGTGTAATACTAGATAGGTAGGAGTTCTAATCTTACATCATCCAACCGTGTGTGTGTGTGTGTGTGTATCAATACATTCCTATGGACATGCCCATATGAGCTATCTCCACACAAGGGTATGCATTTTATGGCCCTGTGGCTGCTGGCCTCTAAATTCCCTCCTCTACAAGGCCTGCTAATGTCATCCACCTTAAGAGCACTGGCTGACACTCTAATAATAGATAAACTCCATGGCACATGTGATAGGTACTTCAGTCTACAGTTTGCACTATTTGATAGGTAGAGGTTCTAATCTCACATAATCCAACTTGTGTGTGTGTGTGTGTGTGTGTTTGTGTGTAAATATATCCCCATGCAGCACTTCAGACAAGTCTACATGGGCTATCTCTGTGCAATGGTTATGCATTTTATGCTCTGTGAGTAGCTGCTGGCCTCAACATTGGCCTCCTTTGCAAGGTCTGCTGATGTCATCCACCTTAAGAGTACTGGCTGACAATGTAATATCAGATAAACAGTGTGGTGCATGTGATAAGTACTGCGATCTATAGTGTGTACCACTTGATAGACTGGGGTTCTAGTCTCACATCATCCAGCTTGTGTGTGTGTAAATATATCCCCTTGCAACACTAAAGACCTCTTTGCATTGGTTATGCATTTTTATGGCCCTGTGACTAGCCGCTGGCCCTAAATTGCCCTCATCTACATAAGCAGAATTTATGTCTCCCACCATCTAGAGTTGTACGTGCAGAATACCCAGGTGACACATATCAAGGGCAGTAGACCGTGTCACAGGGTATGAAAGCATGATGACACTGACTGTCCCCATTGTCGCTGACACACTGTTCTACACATATGCACCTAGGGAGCTGTGCACGTATACTGGCATACCTTGCTGATGTCATATTTCCGCTGTGCTGTCTTGCCATCCTGTGCCGCTGTATTACCGCCATGTGTCCATAGTTGAACCACTCAAACTCCTGGGATAAAAACATACACAGGTCCATGACACATCTGTCATTCTGTAAGACTACCACCAGTGTACCATCAGGCAACAAAGATACACAAAGTTTAATGTGTACTCATGACACATGCCAGCATACTGTACCAGTTGTGGCCCACAACAACTGCCATGGCATACATGCAAAGTAATATAGCCACCCTGTGCATCAGATACATATTTGTAGGTCCCTGCATTGATGGCACGGATGGCAGGGATGTGGCACAGGTATCATTAAATGCACAGGGTGTAGTGTGGTGGTGCCAGAGTCCTAGGCTGTGCCAAACAGTTGATAGCATGTGTGTGAGTCAGGAAGGGGTGCTGGTTAGAAGGGCCATGGAGAGGCACCATGTGTGTCTGTTGGTGACCTGCCTGTGACAGTGGTGTTGGAGTGTGTGCGTTTACACAGTTAAGCCCAGTGCTAGCCTTACACATGTGTATGGTGGACAGCTGTGGACCATACATGGTAGAGTGGACAGTTCACTGTCTCTGGCCATGAACACAGGAACTGGGTTCACCAGGAGTAGCACGGGCACCATCATGCTCAAGGTCAGATGCAGTGCTGGTACCTGATGGTGACTGCTGTCTGCTGGAGCTGTGTCCCCCTAGGGACCACCCAGGACCATGTGCTCATGGCCTGCCACATCATGGTGTGGGCAGCACACTTCCTTCTTTAGTGTTGGAGGTACTGCCTCTACAGGAGCGTGAATGTGCATGGCCACATGGACTCTCAGCAGATGGTGTTGCTGGCCTATGTCCACGTCTCCGATGCCCAACTCCAACCAGATGTTCCAGCACAGACAATGTGCAGTCAAAGACAGACATTGTCTCAGCCCACCATCTGTCCACTGCATCAGTGAAATGATCCAGGGTGTCACCAATGTGGTGGAGGCAGTCACAGATGTCAGACTGTGCTGCATCCATAACCCTAAGCATCCATCTAGTGATGCATTCAGAATGTGCCTATGCCTCCATGACAGCTCAAAACATGCAACGAGTGACCTGCAATGTGACACCTGCAACAGGAGGTGGATGAGCAATGGTCCTCCTTAGAGCACCCCTTTCAGTCTGCCTGTGTGGGACCTCACCAGCTGTCTGGCTATGGCCAGTGTCTACATTCACTGATGCCATAGTTCTCAGACTGTCCTGTAGTATGTTGCCACCCTCTGACTGTTCAATATCTTTGGCCTCTGGTGACTGGGTATGTGTGGGCATAGTGACTGTGTGCAGAGACAATAGGGGCAGAAGAGGGATGTGAACCTCTGGGACAGATTCAGCCCCCAGCAATCCTACCTGTGCCTCACTGTGGCCACCATCATCATCAGAGTCCAATGAGACACTGACATCAGGTTGTAAGGGGGACAGACTCCAACCCCCTGTTCACCTGTGAGAAGCAAGACAAAAGCAGTACATTACCACCTGCACTATTATGTATGGTAATCCACACAGACTTGTACAGATGAGGATCCACAGCTGCATTACATGTCCCACATCTTTTCATCTCTGGCTCCATGCACAACACACAAACTCACAACAACATACACAGACACTCAGGCCCCGTATAACATGCATGTCACCTACATCCGGTTAATGTTGCCAGTACAATACACCTGTGAGGTATGCAATATGACAGTGTATGTGATAGAACTACACATAAAACCCAGTACACCTATCTTGAGAATGATATGCCTGTTGTAGTATCACTGCCTCTGGTATGTACCATCTCCCTATTGTGTTTGAACAGGCATCTTGCAGTAATTGCCTCACATATAGCAGGCTGCATAGTTTTTTTATTTTATTTATTTTATTTTACATTTGTTAACCGGGGGTGTCTGACTGAGCCGATAAGGCCCTTTTTCAGCAGAGGCCCGGGGAGAAAAGCTCCACAAAGAAAAATTACCGACACATTTAGTTATTTAGACATGATCAGTATAAACACAAATTACAGGAGACATGTTTTTACAGTGGTATGCGGCACATAAAAAGTTACAGTGGAGAGAACAAAAAAATATTAATTTTAAAAATAAAGGTAATTAATAGATTTGTGGTGTACAGCTAAAATTTGGAACATAGGTAGAATACATACATAGTACACAGATACAGTACATACATTGTAGATTAGCCTACAGGATGTATAGTGTGATGGACACCAGGTTCACATAGTTGCCCATAACAATAAGTGCAAACATGTTAATGTTTGTACAAATCCACACCTGTCATTCCCCAGGCTATGCACTGCAGTGAACTGCTCCAAATTGGAACATACAACTATTCTACTCTGGCTAAACATGCATAAGGCAAAGTGGCAGCCCTTAACTTTCATAGAGTATATATGATCCGTAAAACAACAGTATCACACTTACCACTTACAGGACCATGGTCACCAGCCACACCTGATGGACATATGAAAAGGAAAGAGAGAGGTATTGCCAGCAACACCAAATGTTGAAGTCTCACAAGGTAATATGTGCATATATCCACATGTACTGTAGCTATTGTAATACTGGCTATATTGCTGACATTCTGCGTATGTCTGCACAACTGTGCATTAAAGCCAACCCCCCCCCAATGCAGATAGACTGGACACCCATGTACTGGTATGTAGAGCCTGCCACAATGACTGATACAATATTATACTGGTGAACACAGTAAGCTTACCTGGATGCTCCTGTGATGTGGACACTGTAGCACCAACCTACAGGATGTATGGTGTGATGGATGCCTGGGAGGTGTTGGTTAATCCTAGGTGACGGAAAGTGGTTTTGTTGCAGGCCCTCCACTGGTGGCAGCATGATCTCTGGCAACAGCAGCTACCCTTTGATGTGCAGCATTGACCATATCTGTGGCCCAGTGTCAGACCTGCCCATAGGTCCTGTTCTGTTGGCCAATCTAATTAACAACCCTCACAAGATCACCTCACAATGCTGCCCGCTGTTTGTGATTGTGCCAAACCTGGCAGGATGTGGTGGAGTCTGAGGGCATCCAGTATAGTGTCATTCTCTGCAGATGAAAATGGTAGATGTCTCTGTCGGTGCATCGTTCCTGCAAGACAACAAGTGGGGAACACATTACAGGACAAGCTATGTGGATGTCCACTATGTACAGACCCTACACACCCATAATGGCCTGCACTATCCACTGCTCCCTCACACATCATACCCCACAGTCTGACAACACACTACATGTGGCTATCACCAAGGTAGTAGCAATACTGGGTAATGGCCTTGTGTGCTGTGAGAGATTCTGCTGTACGTCTCTACACCCATCACTGCAGTCTACTGTGGTGTGTCCGTACGGGCAAATACCCACTATGTCATATGGCCACTGTCAGACAAATGGCAGTGTGCTATTACAACTGTATGGGGAAACTCCAGCAACACCAGTGTGCCACAATTACAGAAAGCAATGCAAACCTGCTGTAGTATATGTTCCCTGTAAGCATCATACCTCTCAACTATACAGATGTTTGCAGAATGTCAATATGTTTGCCTCATAGATGTGGTCCTTTTTGCACAAACTTGTGGATGTCTGACAAATGGTTGTCCAATCATTCATGGTTGCTGTCAGAAAATTAAAACAGAATCTGACTGTCACACATCAGACCTTTCAGAAAACACTTATGCTACAGTGATATATGTCAGTCTATTCAAATTCTTACGTTGTATGGCCAATATGTATACTCTGTCTCTGAATTGGGACTTTGTCCCCCATTAATTATGACTTTGTCCTAATTTCTTACTGTAGGATGTTGAGAGGTATGTTAGGCATAGCTCTCAACCAAACAGGGATGGATGTCCATTGAACAGGGACTTAGCCAGAGTACATCAGGGACATTCAGGACACTTTTACAATGTTAGAAATATTTATGTCTGACATTGACAGACTGAGAGGAGGTGAATTACAATACATCATTTGATTTTACAGGAGTGCATACCCTTACTTAGTGTCACTATGTCTTATGTGTAATCCACTATCTTTATACAACAGCCGACTGTTGTAGGAGGGATTGACAGAAACAGAGCAGAGACGTGATTCAAAGCAGGGACAGTTGAGAGGCATGCCTGTAGGTGTTGGACAGCAGAGTATCACTGACATGTCAATATCATACATCTAATACAAGCCTACTGTTGTAATTCCTGTTCCCCATACCTCCATTTTCTCATCTACATTCTGTTTTATGGGGAAATCTAGTACCTACCTGGTAGAGTGATGTATTCCTTTTTTGAAACATTCCTCTGCAAATGCTTTGTACATACACTGTCTGTGTGAGTAAAACCACATACAGACCTGTTCCCTACGAGCAGGTGCTTGCCTTTTGTAGGTAATGCTCATTAACAGGTAATTGCCTCTGCACCGATCTGTGGCTCAGAATTGCTAATTGCATCCAAAACAGCTGAATTGCACTATCATTAGCCAATGACGTGGCAGCACAGTGCAATATATAAGGCCTTCATGTAGGCCTTGGCCCCTTTCTTAGTTTTTGAGATGGACATTACTGAGGTTTGGAGACTACAGTATTGTAGAGGGTAGGTACAAATACTGTCCACTGTATGTATGAAGTATGTCTACAGTTTTGCCTCATATGTTTGGTCAGTGTCCCATGACATTGCGGTCATCTGGCAAACATTGTGGGTTAAGGTCAGCAAGGGGAGAGAGACATGTGAGTGTCACACCTCATACCTGTCAGAATATGCATGCTAATGCAGTAGCTGCCATTCTATCAACTTACTATCTTTGTAGGGGCAAACTGTGAAATGTGTCCCTATCTCTGGGCCTTTGCTACCCCCTTTATGTATGGTTGTGTCTGGACCCCTTGTTATAAGGGGTTGGGAGGTTTGGTCAGTCTGTAGCAGCTACCTTAACATACAGCTGTGTATGCTCCAAGCTGCAACTGCAATCTAGGACACATGGAGGGAGTGTGAACATTTTGGAGGACAGCAAAGCTGTACATGTAACTGTAGCAGCAGTGAAATCCCTATCATTACAGCAGAGCCAGGGTAAGGGTACCCGTTTCAGTCAAGTCAAGGCATGTGCTTAATGTACATCTGTTATGCAACAGTGCCAATAGCAGAGTAGTAGGCGACATATAGTTAGGCTATATGTGCAGCATGTCCCTACCTGCAGGCCTCTGACATGCAAAACTGGATAGCAGATAATTCAGTAGCAGTAACCTATGGGGATTAAAATGGCATGACTCAGTCATTATGTGCTGTCTTCACAACAATGTAATTGAAGTGCACACGCTGGAATCGAACCCAGGACTGTGTGTGGCAAAATGTACTGTATGCAAGGCATTTATCAGGCTGAGCTATTGAGTCAGTGCTGCAGTAGGTGTATTTGGCAGATATATGTGCATACATACAGGCTGTGGCACACGTCTGCATCCATCAGTATGTGCATGGCTTTCAAAGGAAGTTGGTCTGCAGCAGGGTCCCAGTTGAACATATGTACTATGCCATTGATGCCTTAGCAGGTATGTTTAAAGATATTGCAGATAAAATGAAACATTTACCTGCTATCCCAGGCCTCACTTACTGCCACTATTATTTATTTGGCTGTCTACTGGTGTATCTTTGCCTCAGAGTCCAGGTACACTCCCATTTTTCCCATTAGGTTTAATGTCAGTCTGTCAGTGGTAGTCAGTATGTGTGCTGGAAACACCTGTTTTAATTAAGATCTGTTTGGTGTAGTGAGTTTGTGCAGTAGGCTGCGGTTGACAGGGGCCCGGCTTCGAAACATGGCAGAGGTGATTATTTTGTACATGTGCATAACACTGTGAGAAACACATAAGATCATTAAGGCACATTAAAGCTCATTTAAGTGAATTTGCACGATGCGGGGCTTCACTTAGCTCCACGCAAACTCATGCTAAAAAGTTCAAAAGAAAAGAAAAAGGGGAAGATAGGACAGTGGTGAAATGGGGGGAAGCAGGAGGAAAAATATAGTGAGAGACAGGTAGCGATGTGCAGGAAAGGTGTAGGAAATAACCATAGCTTTCCATTTCTTGTACAGCAACAGCTGTGCATTTTGACAGATTTTGTGGCTGAAACCCCATAGAGAGGGGTGAGGATAATATAAATGTGTTGTCAAGCCAATTGGACCAAATTAGTTGTGTCCAGTGGACACATATGTGAAATGGAGAGCTATGTATGGGACAATATTTTTATTTGTGGGGCAGTGTCCCTTTTGTTTTAGGTAATAACTGTAATAACCACACTATTAGATTTTCAACACAATTTTCTTCTGACTACTTCAAAATCAAGGAAGTTATTAATAGGCATTGGGGTATCTTACATGTTGACAGTGATTTAAAACGGATCGTGGGTGAGACACCCACTTTCCTTTATATGAATAAACATAATTTAAAAAGGATACTTTGTTACCCTAAAACTATAAAAAGTGATAATAAGGGTGGTTGTATGAAGCCATGTGGGCATTGTAATTTTTGCCCTTTTATTGACAGTAACACTCAGTTTTTTCAACCAGACTTACAGAAAGTATTTATGATACAAGCAGATGCAAACTGTATGACATCAGATGCGGTTTATTTGGCTACTTGTCAATCCTGCCCGTCATTCTACGTAGGCAAGACTAATCGCCCCTTAAGAGATAGGATGAGGGAGCATATCTATCATATGAAGAGGTACATTGCACAATGCTCTAGCCAAACATATTACATTAAACAACAATGAACATTACTTTTTATTCAAGGTGCTAGAAGTTATTTCTCCCAATGTAAGGGGAGGTGATATCAGAACCTACACAGAAAGTAAGGAAATGCAATGGATTATTTCATTAAGGGCTGACAAAGGTTTTGGCCTGAATGAGAGAGCCTCTATAAGACCAAAACTAAAACAACGTAGAAATGTCAAATGAATTGTTATACACTGATTATATACAGATGTATTTACTTTTTAATTTATACATAGTTTTGTGTTTCTTAATATAATTCAGTTAGTCATAATATTCTGATCAATATGTTTGTAATTTGATGCCTAGCCATTATTTATTTTTCAGCAATGCATTTTATGAAGTTTTTATATATTGTTTTTTATCTATCATTTTAAACATCATCTATATCTTTAAAAATGATGGGCAGTACCTTGTTTGCTAATTAACCATGAGTATGAGTCATCATCTGCAGGTATATAAGCATGCAGTTAACACTTGGATTTTTGTATGGATCTATGAAGCTACTTGCGAAAGCACTTATCCTGTCTTATATTTTTGTATTAAAAGTGGAGATTTTAATTAATTTTTGCATCGTTTGACTTCCTCACTGTCGCTCAGTTCCTGGCTCTATTTACTGATTTTAAACTTTTTTCCGTGAACCTGAGCGTTTACCTGTCCCATTGGATTTACTTTGCTACATACAAATAATTAAATACATCCAGTTTCTATTTTTAGAGATCTGGCTGATGTCTTGGCACCACTTAGCACTGCTGCACTTCGCACTGAGTCACGGAAACATGCTTTTTAAAAAAAAATAAAAAAAATTAAATTACATTGATATAATACAATTGCACAATGCAGAGAGTGTGTTACTCATCTATGGACATGGTTAGCACCACACTCCCTACACTGATTCGATAATCGTGTTCCATGGCTCTCATTCGGCAATGCGCCATGATTAATATGCATGGTGCACTGCCAAGAGGAAACCATGTATATGGACATGGTAACATTTTGTGTAGGTGCTACACTATGTCTACATGGATTTTATTAAATCTAAGGGATTATGTCTCCATTCTAGCCTAGTAATTTAATTTCAGTTATTTTTCTGAAGTTAGCCTTCTGTATTCCAGTTTCCACTGCTAAAACATATACATTTAAACAGTTGCAATAGTGCATGTATATTTCTGTTCTTTTCCAGTAGAGCACACTGTGGTTACATTTTAAGCACAAGCATTTTATAATATACCTTTTTAACACACGTCTGTATGGGCCAGTTTGATATACACATAACATACAGTTCTAATACATCTGTAATGCAAGTATGTTATATAGATCATGTTGATATTCACAAATGACATAGAATTATTTAAAAAATTCCAGATAGCTGTGCTGGCAGTATCTCCTTTTGTCACACTTCTTCCATCCTCAAAGACTCAAGATAGTTTTTCAAGTGATCCTTGAGAAATGTTGCTTGAGAGGAATTAGCCTATCTGGGAATGCATTACCCCATACATTGTATTGAGAGTCCATCTACGTTGGCATTGCTAACGCCACTGCGGTGATGCAGTGTCATATCATATACCTGCAACCCTAGGCTCCACCGTAGTAACCTGGGATTTTGCTGGTTGGCTTCCTGTAGCCATAGATCCCCTTCAGACTCCTCTTGCCTTCTACTGCAAATGCTTAGCACAAGGGTCTCCCTGTCATGGTAAGGTTTTATAATGTTAACATGGGACAGTTTGTGTCCCTGTCTAGTAGTTCTACCAGATAGTTAACATCACTGACCTCCCTTACCACTTTGAAGTGTCTCTCAAAAGGTGCCTGCAGCTTGTTTTGTCTGACAGGAATGAGAACCATAACCTGCTTCCCCACAGCATACTCTCTAGCTCGAGCATTCCTGTCATACCAGACCTTTCTCTGCTATTGGGCTTCTGACAGGTTCTCCTGAGCTAAGCCCATGAGTTCCCTGAGCCTTGTCCTGAGATTTAGGACATATGTCACAACAGATTCCTTGTGGGATTCCCACTCCCCCTCCCACTCATTGCAAATCAAATCTAGAGGTTTCCTCACCCTATGCCCATACAGCAACTCAAAGGGTGAAAAACCTGTGAATTCCTAGGACACCTCTCTGTAAGCAAACAACAGATGAGGCAAATATTTGTGCCACTCCCTCTTAAACTGGTCTGCAAATGCCCGTAGCATGATCTTTAGTAAAGAGTTTAACCTCTCCACCAGACCATTAGTCTGGGGATGGTAGGGGTGATCTTTAGGTACTTCTCCCCACAGTGCTGTCACAGACAAGCCAGAAAGTCTGGCATGAAATTGGCACCTCTGTCAGTCAGTATTTCTTTTGGGAAACCTACCCTGATGAAAATCTCTAACAAAGCATTTGCCACCTTTTCTGCCTCAATGGAGGACAGAGCCACTGTATCAGGGTATTTGGCAGCGTAAGCTACTACCACTAGGATATACTTCTTCCCTGTGGAACTTGGGTTACTGAAAGGCCACACAATATCCATAGCTACCCCACAAATGACTCCTCAATCACAGGCAAAGGCATCAAAAGAGCTATCACCTTGTTGCCTGCCTTGCCTACCTTTTGGCACTGCTCACAGGTCCTGAAGTACTCTGTTATATTCCTGGAAATCCCAGGCCAATAAAAGGTCTGCATAATATGTCTCTTGGTAAACTTTATGTCCATATGATCTGCAAAGGGAATGTCATGGGCTATGGTTAGAAGTGTCAGACCATAGGCTCTGGGCCCTACCAACTGCTGTATTACCTCATCCTTTAGGCCTCCCTCAGGGGTCCGCTCTCTATACAGTAACCCTTTGCCCCAGTATACAGATTCCCCTTTTCCTAGAGAATCAGGCACCTCCCTGGCTACCTCTCTCAAGCCTTGAAATGTAGGGTTTGTGAGCTGAGCCTGTCTCATCTCTTTCTTTGTAACTTTTCCCAGCTCCCCTTCCACAGGACGTCTGGTATCCTCTGACAGTGGTGCCTCACTGTCAGCCTGTGTACTACTACTCACCTCTGCCCTTGTAGTCACTGTGTCCAAGGGAACATCAGTGCCCACAAGCAGCTGTTGCTCACTTTCAGTCTCACTGCTACAGGGTTCCTTCCTCCCTGAAGTAACCACCTCATCAGTCCTGGCTTCAAGTGTTTGGTGTGTCTGGGTCCCCCCAGGCTACCAGACCCACATGCTTGTCTCCAAGCCCGACTGCATGTAACTGCATGCACACAAGGTACTACATTATCAAAATCATTCCTTATCAGGACATCTGCAGGGATATCCTCAAATACACCTACTTGCTTTCTTCCTTTTCCACCCTTCCAGTCAAGGTGAACCATAGTCAAAGGTATTTTGAATGGGGTCCCTCCTAAAGCTCTGACTGAAGTAGACTGCCCAAGCAAGTAGTGTTCCTCTTTAACCATTGTAGGCTTCACAATGGTTAGGTCAGAAGCTATGTCTGTCTTAGCAGTGGTCTGCTTTCTATCTACTAAGCTAGGATGTAACCCCTTGTGGTAGTTTGGTATCCTTGTTGTCTCCAGAAAACTTATCACTGGCATTCTGTCATTCCCACTTACTTGCTCCCCCACCTTTTGTTCCCCACCTTGCCTCTTTGGACATCTGTATGCTACATGGCTCCACTGATTACATTTAAAACATTTAACTCTTGATCCTGGCCATGTACCTGAACTAGTGGCTTCCCCTGTTACTGGAAGACTCAGTTGGGGCAGTTTAGGTTCCACACCATGGGTTCCCTGAGATGCATGTACAACACTGGGTATCCCTTTCCTGTGCAGTGATGCCCTGCTTGCTAGGTATAGCTCTCCCTTTTTCCCCACTCATCTGCAGTATTACATTCTCTATCTTCCAACTAGATTCTCATGTCCTCAGACAAAGTCCTAAGGGCTTGTTCCCTCAACAAAAGGTCTGCCAGACCTTCAAAAGTAGTTACCTGGCACACACTCACCCACCTATGAAAATAACTGCTTAGTTCAACAATATATTCACACACACTTTCATCTGCCTTGCACCTATGCTCATGAATCTTTTTTCTATAAATGTCAGGTGTTAACTTAAAACACTCTAATAAGCATTTTTTAACAGTATTGTAATTTAAGCAATTAGTATCAAATAATTTAGAAACAGCAGTTACAGCTTTACCATGGAGTAAGGGGGTCAGGAACTGTACCCAGAGCCCTTGGTCAACATTATACTGTTTACAGACCCTTTCTAACATATGAATAAAACTATCAAAATTATCACCCTCTGTAAATTGTAGAAGAAATTTACTGATCTTTATTGCTTCTGGGGTTTGCTTACTCCCTTTCCCCTTACCTCCATGACCCTGGCAAAGAGTCAGCATTTCCTTTTCATGTTGCCTCTGCCTTTCATTTTCTTTGGCTTCCAGATGTCTCAGTCTCTCTGCTAATTCTAATTCAATTTGTTTCTGTTTCTCCTTTTCTTCAACCTCCAAAGTCACAGTGTCTCATTTTCTTCAGCCTCCAAACACAACAGTCTCTCTGCTGATTCTATTTCCAACCACTTGGCCTCCAGTTCAAGTCTCTTTAACTCCAGATGGGATTTCTAAGTCCTCTGTGGAGAGGTTGAACTGTTCATTTTCTGACAGTTGTACATCCCCAAGGCTAGTCTGGTTGTCCTCCTGTTTGCAGCTCTTTGATGCAGCTGTGACTAAGGCTGCAATCGTTTCTGCTTTAGTCAGGTTGGCATGCACATGTCCTTTGTCTTAACACCTGTCAGCCAACTGGCTCCTTGTCAGCTTGACATACTCTTCTGCTGATATCCTTGCCTGCTCTCCCTGGCTAACTAAGCTAACAAAAAATAATAAATAAAGCTATTGGGATATGAAACTCTGAATGTCTACTATGTGGTTGCTTGAGAGTACAAGCACCTTCTTTAGTGACCGCAGTTTACAGGCTACATGAGTTCAATATCCACACCACTGAATCCCAATATGTGATGTGGTGATGCCACCACTGTCACCAATAATGTGACGACCCACCATTGGACCAATAATCAAGGAGGCTTGATCCTCACCACTGGCAACAGTGGGGGTTGTACACTGGGAGGATAACAGGTATACACACAGTATTTCCAGATGTAGCTCTTTGCATCCAAGTGCAATTTCTCTTAAGAGCACACAGAGACCACAGTCAGTCCGGGGCTGGTTTCTCCCTGTCTCTCCAGATCCCCAGTAATACTCCCCACTGACACATCTATAGAGTTGAGATCTCAGTTGAGTGGCCAAGCCAAGACCTCCAGCACCCTCTCTGTCCAACCAGTGCTTCATGTCCCTGCCCAACTAGCTAACACACACCCACTTTGAGGTTTGGTTTACACACACACACACACACACACACACACACACACACACACACACACACACTCTCTCACACACACACACACCTGGGAAAGGCTGGCACAGGCTTATAGCTATGCCCCCTGTTACCCAGACTTTAAGTTACTTATCACTGCCACCAGCCAACTCCTTATCAGCTACTTTAAGGCCCTTAGCAAAGGGTGTCTAAGCTTAATGTGTAATAATAATATTAATACAAATGGTAGTTTGACCAAGAGCAAGGCTATTAGGAGTGGCCCACATAGTGTCACCAAATTAATATGCAAGTACTCTCAAAGCTTAAATATCTCTACAAAGATCAGCCACAATGAATGGTTTAAATATATTTAATAATACATAATAAAACAACAAAAAAATACTCAGTATGCATTCACAGTGACATCAGAGTTCAAAATCACATAAAATATTTAAAACAACATTGCAGGACAGTCTCAAATAAATAAAGAAAAATATGTAAACTAAGCTTTTCTATATTCCTGACTATATCCAAGAGAATTATACTGTTCCATAGAAACTTACTTCATCAAAGCAAGGCAGATGTGGTGAATGGTTCTTGTCGGGTCCAAGACAGAATAGAGAATGCACTGTCTCTCTGAGAGAGTTCTGAAATTAATATCTCAAATATTACTGCTGTGATAGCTTGCAGACTGACATCATTTCTTTCATCTGACTCTATCCCAGATGAACCCCCCACTGCTGGAAGCTGGCAGTAGTTAGCATTTACCTGTGAAAATACATAGAACTCTGATCTTTCGCAGATGCTGGAAGTCATAAAGCAATTGCATTCCTTCCTACTTTCAGAGTTAGTAATTCATTCACTCTAGAGACAATACAGAAAGCCTCTCAGCACAAACATTATTTCTCCAGTCTATCCTATAAAGTAATTTAATTTCAGCTATTTTTTTCCGAAGTTAACCTCCTGTATTCCATTTTCCACTGTTAAGATATATACATTTAAACAATTACAACAATGCATACACTTTTCTGTTCTGTTCCAGTAGGGCACACTCTGGTTACATTTTAAGCATAAGCACTTTATAAAATATCTTTTTAACACACGTCTGTATAGACCAGTTTGATATACACGAAATACAGTTCTAATACATTTGTAACACAAGCGTCTTATATAGATCATTTTGATAGTCGCAAACTGCATGTACTTATTTACAATATTTCAGACAGCTGTGCTGGCAGTATCTCCTGTTGTCACAATATCCATGATAATTCTTGTCATCGCTTTAAATGTCAGACCACTGAGACTTCTAGGGACAGTGGTTGTCACTGCATGTTGGTTATCCTGTGTGCCACTCAGTATTCCACTTAATTCCATAATGGTTTCCAAGAAAATTGTCACCCAATGTGTCTGAGTCTGTACAGAGCAGAGCTGAACACTGGAGGGGAAACTAATACATATACCCTGTAAGGGTAAGGATGGAGTATTTACACAGTTATTGTGCAGTTAGTCACTAATCAAGCAGTGCTTACTGAAAATTAACAATTACCTTGTGAAGAATGCTGAAAAGAGAGGAGTCACCTGAATTGCTGGTGCCTGGCTATTGCTACTGCTGGTCTCACCACAGCCACACTCTGCTGGGATACAAAACTCCTATTCTTTATCTTTCATCATAAGCAAAACATTAACATGAAGCTCAAGATAAGAAGCATCTCACAGTCGGTTTGTTGATCCACACACTTGCCCCACATGATGCAAGACTCTGTAGGCTTGGGGTAGCCTTTTCTAAATTGCTGCCTTGATTAGCAACCAGAGCAATCAGTTAACTTTTGCATTTATTATGCCTTGTGTTCTGAGACTTGTAGGATTTGACTAGGGTACTGACCTCATGGTGATTAGGAGTACAGCTGCTGCATCACAATATAATGTTCAATGTCAGGTGACATAGAAGTCCAAGGTTGATCTAGCAAGCTCCACAGTGGCAGTGATCCATGTTTGGTGACAGTTTCACAGCAATTCATGCAGCCTGCCCTTTAACAGTGTAATGGTGGACATCTGCGTGACATGGATGTGAGGCCTACTGCAGAAGAGTGGCCACTTTTGGCCAATGTGTTTGTCCCTCCCATATGTCCTAGGTATGTCATACTGTACATTTATGCTACCGAAACACAATTCTGTGTTTCCACATCATTTCACACAACATCCATTTGCTGTCTGATTGACTGGCATTGTAGAGTTGCAAGGCCAAAGTAATGACTACAAAGTTGTACAAGTTTTCTGTGCATGCATGGACATCCACATCTTTACTGCAAAGAGTGCTTGGAGACAGTGTGTTTGAGGCTGCCAATCACAAGGGTGTAGCAGCATGACCCTGACTTTGCTGGACTTGTACATTGTCACATTTGTAGGTATGCTATTGTGACCCTGTCTAATAACAGGATTGTGGTTAATGCAAGTGCCACATGCCTGGCAAAACATCGTACTCAATCTACCATGTTTGCCACACTGTCAGGTACTGTTTTACCTTAGGATAACAACATTAGGTGATAGCATGTTATATTTAAGCATTTGTCAGGCCACTGCCTAGGATAACAACATTAGGTGATAGCATGTTATATTTAAGCATTTGTCAGGCCACTGCCTAACCATGGCCTCATGTGACATATACACAAGCCAGAATCTATTGCTAATGGCATTATCACTGACTGCTGATGAGATGTGGAAAGTGTTCCCAACCCTCTACTATTACTCCACACAAACACAATGTGTGAGAGATGTGACTATATTAAAAACCTTGAATATGTGCTCTCTCATACACCAGTCAGTACATATGACAATGAGTGGGTTGCCAACATGGACATCTCACCTCCTACTCCAACCAAACTCACATCACACATGCCTACATGTGTGGAGGTCCTTACCAGATGCATACATAAACCACAGACACCTCAGAAACCCAAACACAAGCTCGCTACACATAATCATACTTTTGCAGAACACAGTACACATAATAGCTCATGCACCACTGTCTCACCGGTCAAACACCTAAGGCAAAACACAAAATCAAACATATTAGTCATAGGTGATTACACCATGGGACACATATCAGGACACCCACTGTGCTTATTTGGATCTTCTTGAGTCTATCAAGATACATCAAAACAACATGGTTTTGGATGACTTTTAACTACCCAGTGACTGGGTAGATTACTTGTGCTCAAACTCACTTGCCCTAAGGTCAATCGACTTCCTTAACTACAGTGCCCTGGACCAGTGGGTTAACATCCCCACAAGGGGAAGCCAATGTACTGGATCGGGTGCTTACCAATATGGGTGACCACTGTAGCACCCCCACTGTGAGTTCATCCCAGGTGAGATCTAACCACAAATCGGTCTCATTCAAAGTAAGTATCACACCTGGCACCCACCCCTGCAGCAAATAAAGTAATAAACTTCAGCAAAGCAGATTATAACATCCTATGGGATGGTATAAATAGCTTGACTGCACCTCCCCCTCAGGTGGAACCTGCAACTATGCCAAGCTCTACGCCAGTGCTTTATACAAGCACCTGTACAACTACATTGACTTGGTTGAACCTGACAGGAGCAAATCAAGCTCCTAATGGCACAGTAAACCTGCCTAGTGGGCAACTGCAATTAACAGGCTTTACAATAAGAGGTAGACATTGCTGTCTAACAGTAGGAGGGAGGGAGCCTCCCTACAATGGAAGCATTGCCTCCTCAGCTTAAACAAGCAAATAAGTGTTGTTGTTAAGTTCTGAAAAACAAAGTATGGGACAAAATTAGCCATCTCCACAAAGGACAGTCACAAGGCATTGTATAGTTACAAGTGTAACCTAAAAGGAAAGGCCCAGATTGTTGCCAAACTCGTAGTTAATGATACCACATATAATGAGTCTGTAGACATAGCTAACCCACTGTCCGACAGGTTCTTTGGCAACTTCACTCCCCTGTCCCCACCACACATATCCCATGACATCCCTAAAACCTGTCCAATACCTTGTATCTCTAAAAAGCAGGTTGTAAATGGGCTCTCTAAGGAGAAAAACACAGCATCTATCAGACCTTCTAACATCCCAAGCTGCGTCCTACATGGGATCCAACATGGATTACTAACACCATTGGGAACTCTTTGCAATCATAGTTCAACCACCGGCTGCATCCCATCTGACTGGAAAAGGGCCACTTTTATTCACTTGCAGAGAGGTGGTGCATCCACTGACCACAGGAATTATAGACCTAAGGTCATGGGGCAAATCATCATGGACCTTATCAACAAAGATATAGGTAATCTACAAACACTTGACACTACACAGTTTGGATTTGTGAAAGGGAGATCATACCTGTTAAACCTGGTGGACATCTATGAGTCAGTCACCAAGGACATGGTTAAGGGGACATCTGGGCATACAACCACCTGGACTTAGTCAAACTGTTTGACACTATCCCCCACTCCAGCATCATTGACAAACTCACCCAACTTGGCATCAACAGTAATATCATTAGAGGGGGGTCACTAACTGGCTCACTGATAGAATCATATAGTCAAAATAGGGGAATCCACCTCCAGTAGCATAGCTGTAACCAGTGGTGTTCCACAGGGTTCAGTGCTGGATCCTGTACTGTTTGGATTCCATTTATCCAAAGTAGACGCACAAAGTGAATGTCTGTGGCTGACAAGGTTTGCTGATGCCTGCAAACTGGGAGTGGTCATAGAATATCCAAATTATGTACAAGAGGGTCTTAACATGAACAAATGATTGTTGCCACAGTCATGATCTTAAACTCCAAGCAAATATATGTGGTATCATTCCTTTTGGTGACGTCAGTGTTCCTGGTAAGTAGCACATCAATAGTAACACCTTAAGTACTTACTCAGGGGTAAGAAACTTGGTACACAGGTTTACACCTACCTTACTTTAGATCACCATGTCTCCACAGTGGTAAGAAGGGCATTATATCTTACTCATGTCATAAGTGAGGGCATTGTCACCCAAAAATGTAGTTAGAACCTCCATGTACTCTTCCCTCATCAGGCCAATAATTGACTGCAATGGCCATTTTGTTAAGTACCTTTCCAAGCACCAGTGGCAATTGCAGAGACCACAAAGGTCCCTCATAGGGAAATTCAAGTCTTCAACATCTGTCCTATAGAGATCATTTGAAATTACTGTCACTTTTGTCTCTGTCATACAGACTACTCAGAGATGATCTCTGCCTTGCATATGAGGCAATCTCTGACCCTGCTTTATTGGAAATGTTGCATATCCATAAGTCAAATGGTACATGGGTTACTCACTGTAAAGACATTAACCTGGTATGTGACATTAATAAAACATACTGGAGGGAGAGATTTGTCTACCAGAGGTTAACAAATCTTTGGAACAGATTCCCACTTAATGAAAAACAGAGCACCTTATTGGCCCTATTCAGATACAATCTGTATGATTGGATGGATGACCATAATTTCACCACGGGGATTCTGCCTTTGTCCCTCTTGAACAGGGGCAGTAAGTGTTGATTGTGTAAATAAGGGTAAGAACTTGGCTAGGATTGTAAGGGCCCTATGGCCATTAGCCTAGTAAATTCCAATGATCCTATGATCCTATAGGCTGATGTAAAATGCTCTGACTTACATCCACACACACCAGGCTACAGTGAGAATATTATCATTACCAATTTATGTTTACAGAATACTGCACTCAGACACACACACACACACACACACACACACACACACACACACACACACACACACACAGTTAGCTACAATGAGTTTAGAACCCCGACCTACTAATTTTATACACTACAGATCACAGTACTGAACACTCAGACCATGGCTCAAGTATGACATTAACATATGTTTAGGTGCTCTTATGCTAGATGACATCAGCAGGCCTTGTGGAGGATATGAATTTGGAGCCCTGCATCACCTGCTACACCAAAACAGTGCAAAACCCCATTTTCTTATAAGTCAGTGTGGTAATCATGCTTGTAGGGAGATACACATGCACACACAAACACTCCAAGAGGGCTGGAGTGAGCTAGTCCTATGCACTATAAATCACAGTTCTTAACATGTGTCACATCTCAAGTCTGCTTTATAAATTGCTGTAGGTGAACTACTTGTAGAGGGCATAATGCCTGTGCTGAGCAGCGTGTGAGGCCTGCAGAGTGACATTGCTTCTTAGTGTCATCTAAATCTAGTAGCCTAGTAGTCAGAAAATTGTTTTTTATCCTAGCTATGTGGCAACAGTAGTCATTTTGGCCATATGTGTCTGTTTGCATTTGGATGGACACGCCTGTGGCCAAAAACAATTTGCACTGTCAGTGCATGAGTACACAACATTATACAGTACACAACTTGTTCACTTGTTGATGTATGTGTGGTGACATCCAGCAGGTACAGGGGGCTGTAAGTAAGTGAAATACCTACTGCTGAGCCCTTACTTTTGACCCTTTGACCAATATATATGTTTCATAGTGCAGCTTTACTCACCATAATCTGGGTATGTAGAGCAATACAGACATACACACACATATATACATATATACATTTATGTATATAACAGGGACATATCTATATCTATATCTGTATATATATATATATATATATATATATATATATATATATATATAAAATCTATCTATATATATGTGTGTGTGTGTGTGTGTGTGTGTGTGTGTGTGTGTATGTATATATATATATATATATATATATATATATATATATATATATATATATATATATTTGTGTGTGTGTGTATTGGCCAAGCATAGCTGTTCTTGCTGTACTTTTACAAATTTCAAATTTTTTGTGTTAGACTACGTTCCTTTATTTTTTGGGGATAAAAATACTTTACTGGAAGTCAAAGAGCTTCGTTGGCAACTTTTGTTGAATGCTGAGGCCCCTCCAGGCTTGAATGAAAGTTTAAATATTAGATGTGCATTGAAATGGCGTATTTCATTTTTTGCTATTAATGACTGCCTTTCTGTTATATCTGTTGTTCTATACCCTGCTACATATTCATGAGGTTGGTTACAATTTGAATATTCTAGACATAGTATTTACTATTAATTCTTTTGTTTAGACAAGCAGTACTTGTTATTGGATTCTATTTGCTGATGTCACCATCTTATTATGGTTTTCCTTATATACTGACATTTTGTAAGCCTTGTCTTATGTTTCTGATGAAGTCCAGCATATTAAACTGGATGAAAGTGCTAAAAACTGGCTCTCTAGATTCATTTTTCAGAAGATTATAGTTTGTTTTATTATTATTTTTTATTTTGACAAAGTTTTTTTGGTATATATATATATATATATATATATATATATATATATATATATATATATATAAATAAAGACAGAGAAATAGTGAGAGACATGTATATGTATATACACATATATGTGTGTGCGTGTGTGTGTGTGTGTGTGTGTGTGTGTGTGTGTGTGTGTGTGTGTGTGTGTGTGTGTGTGTGTGTGTGTGTGTGTGTGTATAGACATATATAGATATATATAATATTTTAAAAGTAATTGTGTGAGGAGCAACTGATTTCTGCTCTACTTAACTAAGTATATGAGCATGCCCAGTGGGATTTCTGGCTGGTTACAAACTGACTCCAGCCCACAGCCAGCTGTACTCTAGCCCGGGATTTTGTGTGTTACACAATATGGCATCTGTCCCTGTTCCTGCTCTGCTGTGCTTTGCTCAAATTGGCTAAGATTTTCTAAAGTTCTCTTATGTAATTAATATGTAAAAGAGGTTAATAATAGTACAGCACACACACAGACTGACAGTCTGTAAAACACAACTTAATACTACCTCACATAAAAAAAAGCGGAAACTTCTGGATTAGAACCATGAACACTATCACACAAAGTAAGTGCCTTAGTCCTTTGAGCCACAGAAACTGCTTGACAGACAGGAGGTCAGTCATCATGTAATCACCTTCAGAAACATGTACATTGTTAGTCCTCCATTACTTAAGACATACAGTGTACTGTAAGATCAGTTTTATATTACTGTCCTGAGACTGTGAAATGCTCATGTACCATTGATGAGTTACTGTTAAAGTGGTTACAAGGGGACACTTCTGTTTTGACAGTGAGGGAACACCATATGTTCTGCTGGGATGTACAGTAGCCTGACTTTTATTTAACCCCACTCTCTAACATCTCCCTTGACTGATGTACCAGTAATCTGTTGCAGTAGGGCTGCATGAATATTTCATGCATGAGGCCTAGTGAATGCAAATGGAAACATGATAGTGTAATGGGTATCTGCAGTCCCATGTGGATATCATTTCTGTCCAACTAGCCCTCTATAGTTACTTGCATAATGTACACATAATAATCCTTTTGACTACTGTGTGGTTACGGACTTACCTTGCAAATGCAGCAGTTAACAACTGTAGTTCAGGGCTGCCTCTGTCTGATGCAAGCATTACACAGCCAATACGTACATAGATACAGGATGTGTGAGCTGCCTGGCATCAATTTTAATATATGTATATTAGTAGGAGTAATGTACCAGTCCCTAGGTTGTCATTGAATGTGTTATGCATTATCTCTTAGCCAAAGCCAGGACATACTGAGCACACCTACATCTGCTTAAAGGGACATCAGCAGCGGTTTCCTCCTCCGAGTCCTTCTGTGACTCTGGCTGTGGTGACCTAGGCACTGGTGGGGGGGCTGTGTATCCCTTCCCTTTGCTGATCCTACTGCAGCTGTTTCCGCAGGATCAGATTGTGTAGCATAGCACATACTGTGAATATCTGTGCACATGTGGCTGGAATATACTGCAGAGCTCCACCAGATATATCAAGACATAGGAACCATGACTTCAGAAGCCCAAACACACACACTACAATGTTTCTAGTTTGTGTGTGTGTGTGTGTGCCTCATTATGTTGTTCTTCTATGGGTGTGTGTGCATTTCTGATGGATGTTATCATCTATGGTTCCAGGCCATAGCCAGCATCTGCCAGAAAATGGCCCTGTGGGATGTGCCCCCTAGCAAACATCTGGTACAGCTGTGATGTGTGCCAGATACAGGAGTCATGATAACTGTCAGGGTTGCCAGCACACACATTCAGGATAATCCCCTGGGCATTGCACACAATCTGTTAGTTGATGGAGTGGTACCGCTTGCGATTAATGTAGATTGTACCCTGCTCACCAGATGGTGTCTTGATGTGTACATCAGTACAGTCTATGGTACCCAGTACTTCAGGGTAGTGTGCTTTATGGTAGAAGTGTTGCATTTTGCTGGCCCTCACCTCAGGCGAAAAGGGAAAAGATATGTGCTCACTGGCATGTGGAAGCATAGCATCCAGCAATTGGTGAAGATCCTGGATGCAGATGCCTGTCACACCCCCTTCATGTCCCTAGTTGGTCTTTGAAAAGTACCTATAGCTAGTACCCTAAGGGCTACACATACCCTTGTTTCCTCTGGGATGGGTTCCCCTCTGTTAGCACTGGCTCTGAGATGAGGGCAGCAGAGCTCAGTGAGTTCTTGTAATATGTCCCTGTCCACCCTGTAGCGCTCTACAGTCTCCAACTCATTTTGCTCCTGGAAGGTTACCCTGGGTACGAACACTCTTCTCCTTCTCGGCCTAGGCCTATTGTCAGCAGCACCAGCAGCACTGACTTCAGCATCTAGCACATACAGATTTAGCATAGCTTCAGCACCTCCAGGCATTATCTTAGTTAAAATTCCCAAGTCTCTACACCAATGGTCCAGACTATTGAGAGAAAATCAGAATGTAGGGTGTATGCATACTTTATATAGTTCTGCTTTATGTGCACCATGTGGGATTGGCGAATTATGATGCAGTTCACCAGCCTAGAATGTAATTAACATGATTTAAAGGCCCTACTTTAGTGCGAGATGTAGATCTATGCACCGCAACGCGCAGCATAGCTTATACAAAAGTAATAGACATTCATTGAATATATCTGTTTTTAAGTGATTGCTGCCTACGTCATCACTGTGACTTGGGTGGTCTGTATGCATGAACATGTTAAGCTATGCACAGAGCAGCATGGCCCATCTCTATACCAGAAGAATGCAAAGTTCCTGTAATCACGGCTGCACAGGTAAAAACCACACTCTCCAAAGCCAAAAACACAGCATCCATGGGACCTGACAACATCCTAGGCTGCATTCTATATGAACTACAGAATGAACTGGCACCCCACCTAAGCACCATGTTCAATCATAGCCTCACCTCAGGCTTTGTGCCCACTGAATGGTGCACAGCAATGGTTATCCCACTCCACAAAGGGGGAGCCAGCACAGACCCCGGGAACTACCGCCCCATTAGCCTAACAAGCCTAGTCTGCAAGGCCATGGAACTTATAAACAAAGACATTGGTAATCTCCAAACTCTGGACCCCACCCAGTTCAAGTTTGTAAAAGGCAGATCATGTCTCCTAAACCTGATTGACTTCTTTGAAGCAGTCACCAAAGCCGTAGACAAGCGTAAGGTAGTTCACACAGCTTATCTAGATCTCGCCAAGGTTTTGACACCATCCTCCACTCTGGAATTATAGATAAACTCACAAAACTAGGTATAAATCCCTATGTCACAAGATGGGTTGCCAACTGGCTCACTGACAGAACCCACACTGTGAAAATAGCAGATTCCAAATCCGACTTCAGACTAGTGACAAGTGGAGTACCACAGGGTTCAGTCCTGGGTCCTCTCCTGTTTGGTATCTACTTTTCTGAAGTACAGGCTAACACAGAAGGTCTTTGGCTATCGAAGTTCACAGATGACTGCAAACTAGGAGCCATAATTGAAACTCCTAACAATGTGGACATCCTAAAAAAGGGCCTCACTGAGACAAATACCTGGTGTCAAAGCCATGGTCTCAAGCTCAATTGCAAAAAGTGCATTGTCATCCCATTTGGTAAAAACTCTGTACCCATGAACTACCACATAGGTGGTAGTCTACTTAACCCCAAAAGTGTGATGAGACCTTGGGACACAGGTGGACAGTAGTCTCTCCTTTGATAATCACATCGCCACAGTAGTCAGGAAATCCTTCTACATGGCACACCTCATTACAAAAGGTTTCTCATCCAGGAAAATAGAGGTCATTGTTCCCCTCTACTTGTCACTCATTAGACTCATTATAGAGTACAATGCCTCTTTTGGTATGTACCTCACAAGACATCTACAACAACTGGAAAGGCCGCAGAAATACCTCACAAAGAGGATTACCGGCCTCAAACAGATGCCCTACACAGACCGTCTCAAAAAACTCCAGCTTTACTCTGTTGCATATCACCTACTCAGAGGCGATCTCTGCCTAACATACAAAGCTATGTCAACCCATAGCTGTTGGACATGCTCCACTTAAAGAAATCCCATTCCCTCCAAGCTACACGCTCTAGGGACCGAAACCTTGTCACCACAATAAACAGAACACGCTGGAGGGATAGATTCCTGTCCCAGAGGCTTCCCACACTCTGGAACAAACTACCTATCTATATCAAACAAAGCTCTTCATTAGCTCTCTTCAAGAAAAATCTTGATGACTGGATGGGAAATAGGAAATTCACCCCGGGGATCACCTTTGTGGCTCTGTTCAACAGGGGCACAGGAAAATAATTTTCTTGGGTGGAGAAAGCCAGGGTACCTTTTTGGCTAGGCTTGTATAGGCCCTAGGGCCGATAGCCTAGTACCTACCTATGAATCTATGAACAAAAGTAATAATTATTCATTGA